>NW_006922363.1:574323-575468 GCF_000298275.1 Orycteropus afer afer
ATGCCAAAGAGAGTCCTTTGAACAGAGAACCAAAAATAGCAAATAACAACCGACCATTAATACACAAGATGACATAACCCAGAAATCACAGCTAGGGACATATGCAAAGTAAAATGAGCTCATAAGATTGTAAACAGGGAACCAGAGACATCAATTGGCAAGGGATGACAACTACAAACAAACAGAGGGAAAAGACTGAGTAGTTACAGAACTTCTAAATGAAGACGAAGTTAACAGAGTTACAAGATATAATGGACTGTAGTAAACACAGGGAGAAAATTATAAATCATAGGGGAACCTCAAAGAAAAATGATAAACCTTCGCATCACAATAAAAAAGGGGACAAGTACAAATATTCAGGATATAGTAAAACAACAGGAAAATGGAAATGATAACACAATTCATAAATATAATGAGGTAAGCACAGAAAATAATATACAACAAAGAAACCAGGGACACCATGAAAAAATACATAACAAAATGACAGCAACAAATTCAAACTTATCAATAATTACACTGAATGTTAATGGATTAAATGCACCATTAAAATGATAGGGAGTTGCAGATTGGATAAGAAAACACAACCCACCAATATGCTGCCTACAAGATACATACCTTAGAGATAATGGCAAAAACTGACTAAAAATCAAAGGTTGAAAAAAGATATATCAAGCAAATGGCAACAGTGAGAGAGCACGAGTGGCAATATTAATTTCTGATCAAATTGACATTAAGACAAAAACCACTATATCACACAAGGACGGACATTATATAATGATTAAAGGATAAATTGAACATGAAGATATAACCATAATAAATATTTATGGACCCAAAATACATAAATCAGACTTTAAAAGAGTTTAAAAGCCAAATAGATGACTCCACAGTAATAGTGGGAGACTTTAATACACCACTTTCTTTGAAAGATAGAACTGGAAAGAAACTCAACAAAGATCAAGAAGAGCTAAACAATACAATCCACCAACTTGGCCTTATAGATATTTACAGCCCCAGGGTTACAAGTGAGTAGAGACAACGCAGGGATGCCAGAGTAGCAGGCCAGAAGAGCAGGAGAAAGGGGATAAAAGCCTTGAACCAGGACAGAAGAGCAGTCAGCCCCAGGGTTACAGGTGAGGAGAGACAAC
>NW_006922363.1:578220-579126 GCF_000298275.1 Orycteropus afer afer
TCAATAAAATTGACAAACCACTGGCAAATTTAACAAAGGAAAAGAGGGAGAGAATACAAGTAACATGAATAAGAAATGAAATGGGTGACATCACAGCAATCAAGGTTTTTTTTTATCTGCATATCACAGATGGTTAATGAGACTTCATCCAATTCTGATGCCTCCTTATTCATCATAGAACCCAACTTTTTGGAGTATATTTTCAGCATACAGATTGAATAAGTATGATGAAAGGATACAACGCTGATGTACACCTTTCCTGATCTTAAACCATGCAGTATCACCTTGTTCTCTTCCAAAGACAGCCTCGTTGTCTATGTACATGCACCTCATGAGCATAATAAGGTGTTCTGGAATTCCCATTCTTTCCCATGTTATCCAAAATGTGTTATGATCCAAAAAGTCAAATGCCCTTGCATATTCAGTAAAACTTTCAGTCAATGTCCATCTGACAACAGCAATAGTGTCCCTCATACCATGTCCTCTTCTGACTCCAGCTTGAATATCTGGAATTTTCCTGTCAAGGTACTGTGGCAACTATTTTAGAATTATTTTGAGCAAAACTTTACATGCATGTGATATTAATGATATGGTTATAATTTCCACATTCTTTGGGATCACTTTTCATTGGAATGGGAACAAACATAGATCTCTTCCATTCAACTGGATAGGTTGCTGTCTTTGAAATTTCTTGGTATAAACCCACGTGCACCTCCATAGTTACATTATTTTGTTGAAATATCTCAATGGATAATTCTGTCAATTCCTACAGCATTGTTTTTCGCCAATTCCTTCAGTGCAGCTTGGACTTCTTCCTTCAATATCATCCATTCTCGATCATATGTTACTTCCTGAAATGGTTGGATGTCAATCAGTTATTTTTGGTACCATTACTCTGGTATTCCT
>NW_006922363.1:579697-585701 GCF_000298275.1 Orycteropus afer afer
GCAAAATTCTATTGTGCTATCTGTGGCATCATTTCTATCATCAAGGCCTTATTTTCCAATTACTGTTGTTTCTTTATTTTGAAATTTTGCATTGCAATCAACAGTAATTATCAATACATCTCGATTTCATGTTTGTCGATTTCAGCCTGAAGAATTTCGTAAAAACCTTCAATTTCTTTATCTGTGGTCTTAGTGCTTGGTGCATAAATCAGAATAACTGTAGTAATAACCTATCTTTCTTGTCTGATACATTGCTGGAGTACCAGCTTCTTAGATTGTAAGGCACGCAAAATACACAGTAACTGCAACAATGGACTCAAGCATACTGATGATTGTGAAGATATATGTGTTACATAAATGCATTTTTATTCTACTATTCTTGGCAAGTTTTTTTTTTTATTATTATGATTTGGGTGAATGTTTACAGAGCAAATCTGTTTTCCATTCAACAAGTCACACACGTTTTGTGACATTGATTGCAATCCCCACAGTGTAACAGCACTTTTCCCACTTTCTCCCTGTTTACCATTTCCTTTGTTCTTTTCTATCCCTTCCTGCCTTCTAAGTTTTATCGATGGGCAAATGCTGCCCTTTTGATCTCCTATGATTGATTGTTTTAAGGCGTGTGAGCCTCACTGGTGTGATCATTCACCTTATAAGCCTGCTTATCAATAGGTTGTAAGTTGAGCCACAGGACAACCTTTACATGTAAACTCACAAGTTTTTCATCTAACATATGTACTATTAGTTAATAGTTACTATTTACTTTTAAAAAAAATCAGTTGCTGTTAAGTCAATTCAAACTCATGGTGATCCCATATTCATCAATGTAATAATGTGCTCAATGGGTGTTCCATCAATTCCTGGAGGTTGGTTCTTTGCCAATTCCTTCAGGGCAGCTTCAACTTCTTCCTTTAATACCATTGGTGCTTGATCTTAGACCACCTCCTAAAATGGATGAACATCAACTAATTCATTTGATGTTTCCTGCATCATTCAATATTTTGGCAATAGAATCTTTTAATATTGCAACTCAAGGCTAGAATTGTTTCTTCACTTCTTTCACCTTGAGAAATGCTAAGCATGCTCTTCCCTTCTGCTTTTCTAACTCCAGATTTTTGCACATTTCATTATTATAATTGACTTTGTCTTCTCTAGCCCTTCTTTGAAATATTCTGTTCAGCTCCTTTATCCTTGTGGGCAGTGGCCAGTGCTTAACTCTTTGCACTATTGAGAGACTCCTAAAATTTACTAAGGACTTACTTTTTGCCAAGGAGCTCTAGTGGTATAGTGGATAAGGCATTTGGCTGCTAATTAGAAGGTCAGTTGTTCAAACCTACCAGCTTCTGCAAGGAAGGAAGATGGGGCAATCTACTTCTATAGATTTACAGCCTCAGAAACCCAGTGGGGTTCATTATGAGTCAGAATCAACTTGATGGCAGTGAATTTCGGGTTTTTTTTTTTTTTTTTTTGGTACTTTGTGCCAGTCAGTATTTTAACCATTTTACTTGCATTGCCTCTTTCAATCCTCATACAGGCCTCTGTGTGTTACTATTGTTATCCTCATTTAAAGATGAAGAATGAGCCTTAGGCTAAAAAAATGAACTTGTCAAAGGCTACTCAACTAGAAATGGAGGCTCCAAGATTCAAACACAAGTGTGACTTTTAATTTCTTCCTTATAACACTAGCATTATATTAATATCTGGAAAGGGCATTGAACCAAGTTCAAATTCTACCTCTTGCCTTTACTACTTATGCGACCTTACACAGAAAAAACAAACAAACAAAAACTCTTAACTTCCTGAACCTCAGTTAACCAATGTGGAAATAGACAATCTTGTGAGTAAGTGATCATATATTTTGTAAGAAAAAAGCAACCAAATTTATGCTTTAAGGACACACACTAAACTAACTCCCACAGACACATGTTATGGGATAGCAATTATAGCCTTAATTCATAACCAAGTGCAAATGCATTAACCTAGTATTCAAAACCCTTCAATCTCACCTCCATATATTTTCCAGTATCACGTCCTAGATTTCTTGTGCAAACAATCTGTGATCTAGCCATATCAGATTATTTTGGGTTCCCCAAATATGGTACACGTTCATACTGCACTTGTACCCATAAAATTGCCTATACTTGGAATGCTCTTTCTCCAGTATCTCCCTACTGAAATGGTAAAGACTTAACTAATTGGTTCCTTCTCCTCTAAAGAGTGGATAGAGACTATACCTATTGTGCCATACAGGCGTAGCCTTGCTCCATTTGCTAAGAACAGGCCTACACTGAGGTAGGATGGATTGAGGCAATTCTGCTCCCATACACTGGACTTGCCATCATAGCATAACTACTGGCCTGACTTTGACTCTGTGTCTCAGTTCAGACATCAAGGTTTCTAACTGGATCATATACCTAGTCTCTACCTTGGAACGCAGTTGCATCCAGTCTGGACTAATTCCTTGTGCTGTAGGCCTTTCCTTGCTAATCAGGTCCTCTAGACCTGTATCCTATTTGGTTCTGTACAATCTTGTTTCCTCCCACCAACCTTGAACACACATCACCGAACTAGAGGCCTTGTTCCCTACTAACCCCCCATCCTAAGGCTGTCTACCTCAATTTCTAAGTAATTCTAGCTCACAGGTTCATGTTGCTACAATGTTTTGACTACCACTATTTGGGTGACCACTATTATGTTATTCTATGCTATTTTATATTATGATATGTTAAGATAGCTCTAGATCTTAAAGGTAAAGATGAGGCTTTGTTTTTCATATAGGAGAAACTTAAGTATGTTTCTATATGGAGAAAGAATGAAAAAAGAAAAACAAGGTTACAGGATATAAGGCCAAAAAGAAGATATCTGTCAGGGCTAGGAGGAGGGGCTATCATGTTGCATGAGGTGGGAGGAAAAAAAGTAAAGATGGATGGGGATAAGAGAATTGTGTGGAGAGCTAGAAAATAAGGGGGTCCGTGGTTGCCTAATGGCATACAGGAAATAGGAAACCATGGTCTAATGATTATTATAACTGTAAACTCCTTGAAGACCAGGACTATGTCTTTTCCAACTCCCTGTCATTATATCCTAGCATTGAAACTAGCACGTAATAGGTTCTCAAGATATACTTGTTAGACTGTCATGTAAGACAGGAAATCAAAGACATGTACAAAGGAAAAATAATCTAATATTTTCTGAGTAGTTTTAATGAACCATGAATAGGCTGGACATTCAATTATGTTATACTAAATGTGATTTTATAAGTGAAGAAACTAAACCTCAGAGAGGTTAACTGGCTTACCAAGACCATGCAAGCAATAAGAGGTGGAGCAAACTATCTAAAATGTATTCCATTCCACTGCTTAAAAGCCTTCAATATTGCCTTCACAAGGGCATTTTTAGAAAGAGTTACTAAATTCTTGCTGGAGAATCAAGAGAAGAATGATGAATGTGAAAAAATTAGAAAATTCAAGACCATGATATACAATTCACCATTGCCACTTTTTACAAAATCTAGATCCAGTACCATTTTCAAGGTAAGGATAAGTATAGGAAAAAAGAAATGAAAGAATGGCAATCTCAGTGATTTCCTAGAGAGCCAAGACACATAGGGTCACTGGCTCTACATCTCTGCCTCAAGGGATATTGCCTCCTTGCTCTTTGTTTTCTGTTACATAGAGACAGATATACCAAGTAGTCTTACAGAGTTCCTAAAGAATAAGTTATACAGATAAATCAAGAAAACTAAGGCATATGAAAGGAGCTCTGGTAGCATAGTCCCTAAGGCACTTGACTGCTAACCAGAAGGCTTGTGGTTCAAACCCACCAGCCCCTCCTCAGAAGGAAGGTTGGGCATTCTACTTCTGTAGTGATACCACCTTGGAAACCCAAGGAGGGGTCACTGTGAGTTGGGTCCAACTCGATAGCACATAACAACAACAAAACAACAACAACAAAACAACAACAACAATAAGGTATATGAAATGTTAAAAGGAATATTTAAAGATATTTTTAAAATTGCTAGCAGTACTCAGCAGAAATAGAAACAATGTTTCAGTGCCAAGCATGTTTCATGCACTATCTCCCTTAACCCTCAAATAACCTTTTGAGGTGAGTACAATTTTCATCCATACTTTAGAGTTGAAAGGGATGCTCAGAGGTAAATTAGTTTCCCCATTTCACAGAACTAGTAGGTAATAGAGGTAGTTTGCTTAGTTCTAATATCTATTAACTGCATAGGACAATAGTCAAGGACATGGACTAAGGAACCAGACTACATGTGTTCAAGTACCAGCACTGCTACTTTCTAGTGTGTGACTATGGGAAAGTTATTTAGCCTTACTATGCCTTACTTTTTTGTTGTTGTTTTTTTATTGTTGTTTGTGTTAGTTTACTTTAATCTGGATAACAGGAATAATAAAAGTCCCTACCTCACAGGGTAGTTAGAATAATAGATAAATAGCTGGCACATAATGAAGGCCATATAACTGTTTGATAAAAAAAAAAAATAGACATATAAGTTTGCCATTGTTGTTAAGTGGTGTCAGGTCAACTTTGAGTCACAGTGACCCCATGTGTAGAACAGTCCTCTACATTCCCATAGGATTTTCTAGGCCATAATATTTACAAGAAGAGATCATTAAGCTTTTCTCCTGCAGAGCCCTGGATGAGTTCTAACCAGCAACCTGTCAATTAGTACCTGATCGCTTAACTGTTGCACCAGCAGGGACCCTTCATATATGCTTACAGTATCTTAAAGTTAGAAGAGGTCATAAATTGTATCTGGCTCACAGTGCTGCTTCCTAGAGTTATTCCACTTCAACTATCATAAAGAAAGCAATGCTAGTTCTTTGCCTAACAACACAGAGCAATTTTAGTACAGTTCCATGCAGGACATATTTCTCAGCTTGAACTTCAACCACTCCATTATGAATTTGGTGTGTTTCTCTTTGTACAGCCTTTAAAAGAAATGGAAAACAGATGAGCACTGCAAAAGAGGAAATGAAATCACAGCAAAGAGCTTTAATTTCATGAGGGAGAGAGGAAAACTGAAACTCTGCCTAAATCACCCCCAAGATATTTCCTCTACTGTAGCAGCAAAAACATAGGAATAGAAACAGAAATCTAGATGCTAGCCTTTATTCTGTTTCTACCTATTTGACCTTGGACTAACTATTCAACCCCTCTTCTTTCAGCATCTTAAAAATAATAATAACAACAACAACCAAACTCACTGTGCTCGACTCAATCTCGACTCATAGTAACCCCTCCTTGGGTTTCCAAGGTGGTTTCTCTACAGAAGTAGATTGCCCAATCTTCTTTCCAAGGAGTGGCTGGTGGGTTTGAACCGCCAACCTTCTGGGTAGCAGTCAAATGCCTTAGGTGCTATGCCACCAGAGCTCCTTTTGTATACCATGTTCTTAGGAACTACTTTGTTGCTGTACTGCCTAAGGTATTTGACGGCTAACCAGAAGGCTGGCAAACTCTCCCCAAATAAACCAAACCTCAAATTGGACCCATAGCAGTGGGCTTGAGTCCAACTCTTAGGAACTCTTTTTAGCATAATGTGGACTTGAGTCTTGGGGTTTCGAGACTTATGGACATTTGTGGAGGAGGGCTGCCCTTTCTCCTGAGAGGTGGATGCTGGGTTTGAACTACAGGGCTTTGATTGACAGCTGAACACCACTGTCAGCAAAACTCTCCAAACAGACCCAGGGACTGCAGGTGTCCTTCTTCTATGCCTTTGTCACTGGCTGTTCTATCTCACACTAAGCCATCTCTACTAGATATCGACAAACCACTGGCAAATTTAACAAAGGAAAAGAAAAGGAAGATGCAAATAACCTGAATAATAAATGAAATGAGTAACAACAAAACTGAACCAACTGAAATTTAAAAAAAAAAATTATAAAATATTATGAAGAATTGTACTCCAACAAATTTGAAAACTTAGAAAACAAGGACCAATATCTAGAAACACAATACTGACTTAAACTAACAGTCA
>NW_006922363.1:585805-594565 GCF_000298275.1 Orycteropus afer afer
AAAGAAAACTACAAACCAATATCCCTCATGAATACAGACACAAAAAACTTCACCAAAATTCTAGTGAAAGAAACCAACAACATATCCAATAATAATAATAATAATAATAATAATGCAGTATGACCAAGTGGGAGTCATACCAATTATGCAAGGATGGTTCAACATTAGAAAAACAATAAATTTAATCCATCACATAAATAAAACAAAGGGAAAGAACCATATGATCATATCAATTGATGCAGAAAAGGCACTGGATAAAATCCAACACCCATTCTTTATCAAAATTCTTAACAAAATATGAATTGCAGAGAAATTCCTCAACATATTAAAGGGCATGTATGGAAAATCAAGAGTCAACATTATTGTAAATGGAAAAAGACTCAAAGCATTCCCACTGAGAACAGGAACCAGACAAGGATGCCCTCTATCACTACTTCTATTTAACACTATATTAAAAGTCTTAGCCAGGACTGAAAGGCAAGAAAGAGAAATAAAAGTACCAAAATTGGCAAAGAACTAAAGCTATCTCTATTTGCAGATGCCATGATCCTATACATAGAAAACCCAAGAGACTCAAGCAAAAAAAATTATTGGATCTAATAGAAAAGATTAGCAAAATGGCAGGATGCAAGATCAGCATACAAAAATCAGTTTAATGTCATTTACAATAGTAACCAAAAAGATAAAATGTTGTTGTTGTTGTTAAGTGCCGTCGAGTCGTTTCCGACTCATAGCGACCCCATGCACAGCAGAACGAAACACTGCCCGATCCCGCGCCAGCCCCACAATCCCTGCTAAAGATAAAATACTTAGTAATAAATCTTACCTGGGAAACCACACACACACACACACACACACACAAAACTACTACTACAAGAAAATAAAAGAGACCTGCCTAAATGAAACAAAATTCCATGTTCATGGATAGGAAGACCGAATATTGTGAAAATGCAAATACTACCCAAAACAATCTACACATTCAATGCAATCCCAATCAAAATTCCATCAGCATTCTTTAAGGACATGTGAAAACCAACCACTAACTTCATATGGAAAGGAAAGAGACTGATGAAAGAAAAGCACTGATGAAGAAGAGAAACAAAGCAGGAGGTCTTACACTAACCAATCTCAAACCCTACTATACAATCACAGTATTGAAAACAGACTAATAGACCAGTGGAACAAAACTGAAGATCCAGAAATAAACTCATCTATCTATAGAAAGGTGATCTTTGACAAAAGAACAAAACCCATTAAACCAGGGAGAGAGAGCCTCTTTAACAAAGAGTAATGGCTAAATTGGATATCCACTTGCAGAAAAATGAAACAGGATCCATTCACCACAAAATACAAAAATAAATTCAAGATGGATCAAAGACTTAAATAAAAATAAATTCAAGATGTATCAAAGACTTAAATGTAAAACTCAAACCCATAAAGTTCATCAGAGATAAAATAGGACCAAACTTAGGACCCCTAACTAATGGCATAAATAGACTATCAAGCATAATCCAAAATGCACAAGCAGTGGAAGTGAAACTAGACGACTGGGCCCTATTAAAAATTAAATTATGTGCATTGAAAGATTTCTCAAAAAGAATAAAAAAAGGAACGTACAGACTGAGAGAAAATATTTGGCTATGACATTATCTGAAAAGGAACTTATAAAATCTACTGAAAATGCAACACCTCAACATCAAAAAGACAACTGAATTCAAAAATAGGCAAAGGACATGAACTAAATAAGTATAAAGGTGGCCAACAAACACATGAGCAATTGCTCATGATCATTACCCATTAGACAGATGCAAATCAAAACAACCATGAGAAAACATCTCACCTCAACAATAATAGCAAAGTTTAACAAGACAGAAAATTAAAAATTATGTGAAGGGTGTGGAGAGATGTCTCATACAATCCTGGTCAACTAAAATCATACAGCCACTGTGGAAAATGGTTTGGCTTTTCCTTAAAAAATTGGAAACAGAAATACCATTTGGTCCAGAAAATCCATTACTAGGAATATATCCTAAAAACTGAGATCCAGGATACGAATAGACATATGCACATCCATCTTCATCACAGCACAATTCATTACAGCAAAGAGATGGAAACAATCTAAATACCCATCAAAAGATGAATGAATAACCAACCTATGGTACATTCACAGAATGGAATACTACGCAACATTAAAGAATAATGAAGAATCAGCAAATCACTTCCTGACATGACTGAATTTAGAGGATATTATGCAGAGTGGAATGAGTTAATCACAGAAGGACAAATATTGTATGAGTCCATTATTATAAAAATTTAACAGAAAGTTTACCCAGGGAAGAAAATTTACTTTTTTGGTTACCAGGAATAGGAGAAAGAGAGGGAAAGTTTCTGACTAGTTAAGAGTCATGTGCTAATTTGGGTGAAGGGAAAGGCAATATAACAAAACTGTGTGACCAGTACAATGACAACAGGGAAAAGAAAAACACAGAAACGTGCACAAAAGTTATAAACAATAGAGGCAAACACTAATACATGCACAATACTAAATTACCAGAGGCAGCAAACACTAGTCTATGGGTAAATGCATAGACAGGTAAGATCAGGTTCGGGTAGGTGAACAGGAATATACCTATGACCATGGATAGATTTGGCTGAAGATATTCTTACACCTGTATCTGTGCTACAAAAATATCATATACATTATAGAAGCAACAGAGGACAGTGTTGGGGTAGCTTCTCAGTGACAACCAAACACCTTGAGGGAGAGAGTCACTGGGCCTGTGGGCTAAGGACAATGATCTCAGGGGACATCAAGACAGTTTTGGTTACCTAGTGCCACTCTGACAGGAATATACCACAAATTGGATGCCTTGAACAAACAGTTTATTCTTATAATTTCTGGGGTTAGAAGTCCAAGTTCCAAGTGCCAGGCCCTAGGGTCTATGGGAAAGCCCCTCAACCTCCAGCTTCAGCTCTGCCTCTTGCTCCTGGTCCACTGAAGCTGATAAGTTAACTGAAGGTTAAGAAGCACAAGGTCAACAAATAAAATGGCACGGTTCCGATGTTACCAAACAACATGGCAGGCCATTAATTCAAGTCCATTGAAAGACCCAAGATCAGCAGAGCATGGCAGGCTGCTGGACAATGACTCAACTACATGCAGGGATCAAGCATGCTATGAGCTAGAGACCATTCCCAAAACTCTTGCTTTTATATGCGAAGCAGACCACATTCCTAAAGCAGCTACTCAGCTGATTGTGAAAGATCCAACCATGGAGTTGAATGTGTCTCATCATGGGGAATAACTACCACCAGCGGCCCAGCCACTCCACCAGGTGGAGCCAAGTTGACACACAACCTCGGCTACCACAAAGATCAACAGGAAAAACATGGTACATAAAAATCTTGTTCTATATCCTACTTTGGTAATTAGCGGCTGGGGTCTTAAAAGATTTCAAGCTGCCATCAAAGATGCAACTATTGGTCTCCCCTCATCTGGAGCAAGGAAAGTGAGGAAAATAAAAGTCATATGGATACAATCATTCTAAGGATATGGTGGATGACAGTGACTTCAGCTTCCATGACCCTGAGGCCAGAAGAAGTAGACAGTATCTGGCTACCAATGCCAAGCACTCGGAAAGAGATCAAAATTGGAGATTCTGGATAGAGTGGGCAGAAAAATGTGGAACAAAATACAAAAATGACCAGAATAACTGGTCAGATAAAGACTGGTGGAACTCTTAAGATTATAGCACCAAGTTATCCCACAGGCTTGGATCTGGACTCACTTCAACGGATTAGCTCTCAACCAAACAGCAGAAAGGCCTACAAGCAAATCACATACCACAAGGAGATGCACCCACTTATGCCAGGGAGATGTACCCCTTTGGTCAATCAACCATGAGACATCAGAAGGGCAGCATATGTGTAGAGGGAAAGTTGGACAGACAGGAAGGTAAAGATAAGAAGTGTACAGGTAAAGGATAGTTGATGGGAGGAGAGCTCTTTATTGTTGAGATTGTAACTGGGGCCGTGACAGAAAATTTGCATGAACAGTTGAGAGTAAAATGAATCTACTTTGAAAATTTGTACCCAAACAACAATAATTTTTTTTAAAAAAATGAATATTGATAATTACTGGTTATTGAATGTGAAAGTTGGAAACAAAGAAAAAATATTGTTGCTGTTAGGTGCTGTCTAATCAGCTCCGACACATAGAAATCCCATGCAAAACAGAACAAAACACTGCCTGGTCCTGCAGCAGCCTCACAATCCTTGCTATACCAGAGCCCATCATTGTAGTTACTGTGTCAATCCAGCTCCTTGAGGGCTTTCCCTTGTTCATTGACCCTCCAGTTTACCAAGCATGATACCCTCTACAAGGAATGGTCCCGTCAGACAACTTGACCGAAGTAGGTCAGATGATTTCTGGCCATCCTTGCTTCCAAGGAGCATTCTGGCTACACTTATTCATGGACAGATTTGTTCATTCTTCTTGCAGTCAATGACTTTTGGTATTCTTCACCAACACCCACCTCAAAAGTATCAACTTTTCTTCATTCTTCCTTATTGACTGTCCAGCTCTCACATGGATATGAGATGAATGAAAATACCATGGCTTGGGTTGGGGGACCTTAGTCTTCATAGAGACATCTTTGTTCTTCAACAGTTTAAAGAAGTCTCTTGCAGCAGATTTGCCCACTGCAATACGTCATCTGATTTCTTCACTGCTGCTTCCATTGATGTTGATTGTGGAACCGAGTAATATGAAACCCTTGACAAGTTTAAACTTTTCCCCATTTATCATGATGCTCCTTAGTTGTCCAGTTCTCAGGATTTTCATTTTCTTTATGTTGAGGTGTAATCCATACTGAAGACTGTGTTGTTGTTGTTGTTTGCCGTCGAGTCGGCCCCGACTCATAGCGACCCCACCTTGGGTTTCCGAGGCAGTATCACTATGGAAGTAGGATTGCCCAACCTACTGAAGACTGTAAGCTTTCATTGTCATCAGAAAGTGTATCAAGTCGTCTTCACTTTCAACAAGCAAGGCTGTGTTACCTGCATATCACAGGTTGTTAATGAGTTTTCCTGAAATTCTAATGCCACATTGTTCTTCATATATTCCAGCTTCTTAACTTATTTGCTCAGGATACAGATTGAATAAGTATTGTAAAAGGATACAACCCTGACACTTCCCGATTTTAAACCATGCACTGTGCCCTTGTTCTGTTTGAATGACAGACTCCTGGTCTATGTACAGGTTCTTCATGTGCACAATTAAGATACAAAACACTGGTAGTTGGAAAATATGGTCTTGGTGATAATAGAAATGATGATGGGCATCACATGATAAAATATTAAAAGACTAACAAATTATTTGCTGCAAATACCTTTTTTCAAAAACATGAAGAGTGACTATACATATGGACAAACTAGATGCAATATACAGTAATCAGACTACAACTGTAGAAAGAGATAATGGATAAATTCAATATAACAAGTCAGAACAAGGCCAGGGGCTGACTGTGGAATAAACCATCAAATACTTATGTGCAAGGTTAAGCTGATGCTGAACAAAATTAAAACAACTCCATGAGAAACAAAATATGATCTTGAGTGTATCCCACCTGAACTTAGAGACCATATGAAGAACAGATTGGATGCACTGAATACAAACAACCAAAGACCAGATGATTTGTGGGATGACACCATGGACAGTGTACATGAAGAAAAGAAAAGGTCATTAAAAAGACAGGAAAGAAAAAGAAAAAGAAAAACAAATATTAATGTCAGAAGAGACTCTAAAACTTGCTAATGTATGTAGAGTAGTTGAAGTGAATGGAAGAAATGATGATATAAAAGAGCTAAGCAGAAGATTTCAAAGGACAGCTCAAGATGAACACGTAAAGTATGATAAAGAAATGTGCAAAAAGTGGAATTAAAACATCAAAAGGGAAGTACATGTTAAGAAATTCTAAAGCTGAAATGACTGAAGATTAAATTGAAGACTCAAGTTGCACTATCAAAGGATTCTTCAGCCAAAATATTCAATGATGCAGTATCATTGTACCAGAAAAGAATTGGTCAATGTTCAGCCATCTCAGGAGGTACCATATGATCAAGAACTTACAATATTAAATGAAGAAGTACAAGCCCGAGTGAAGAAATTGGTGAGAAACAAGGCTTCAGAAACTGACAGAATATTCACTGAGATATTTCAATAAACAGGTTCAGGGCTAGAGGCACTCACTGGTTTATGTGAAGAAGTTTGGAAGAGATTTATAGAGTTCCAATAAGATAGCGAAATAGGCAGAAAGACTGCACAGAAACTCTTCAACAAAAAAAAGGGGGAACCAATTAATACAGACACAGAAGATAATCCTGGACCCCTGATCCTTGAAGGGAAGGATATAGAAGTGGATTAGCCCCAACTAGCAGAAGAATTTGAATGAAAATACCAAAAAAGGAGACATATGGAGTTGCAGTCTGGCAGTCATCCTGAGCAATCCTGACAGCACAGACAGCTTGGAGATTGCTGAGTGGTGGTAGGACCTAAGAACTAACCTAAAAATCAGCCCTGCTAGCCAGGGAGGGACTGCAAGGAGGACTACTCTGGTGGCTGGGGAATAAAAGGCAAAGCAGCAGTGAAGAAGGTGGGCTGACCTGTGGATTTTTGCCTGTCCGGAGGACGCAGCCATTTTGAGTGTTTCGGCGTGGCTTGACCATTTTGGATATGTAAAGAGACAGTGCTCTCCCAGATTCCAGGGGTTTAAGAATAGGTTCTGATTGCCAGTAACCCCAAGGACACTCCAGAAGTGGATGACTGAAAAGGTGTGACATTCCCCTTGTTACTCTTTTACCACACACCCGCTTGGTGAAGGGAGGTACGGACATCACCCACTCCCACCCACCATCTGGGCTCACAGGAACTCTATCCCAGTCTGTGTGCTCAGATGGAGCCTGGGTGCCCTGCCCTGCCCTGATTGATTGGTTGATTTATTTTATTTTTTCCCCCTCTTTCTTTTTTCTGGTTTTCAGTCTGCTTGTTTTTGTCTCTTTTAAAATTACTATTATTATTAATAGCAGCTCTGGTAGCATGGTGCCTAAGGCACTTGACTGTTAACCAGAAGGCTGGCGGTTCAAACCCACCAGCGACTCCTCAGAAGGAAGGTTGGGCAATCTACTTCCGGAGTGATACGGCCTTTGCAACCCAAGGAGGGGTCACTTTGAGTCGGGGCTGACTCAACAGCACATAACATAACATTATTATTAATACTTTTGTCCTTTTTATAATTATTATTTATTCTTCCCTCGCATGTCCTACTTTTCAGCTTTTTTTATTTTGCTTGTTCCTTGTTGGGAAAAAAAAAAAATTAAGTTTTACTTTTCTTATTGTGGTTATCACCATTCCTTTTTTTTCCTGCATTTGTCCCATTTTTCTCTTCATTATTTTCCTTCTCTATCTTTTTTCCCTTATTGTCCTATGCCCAGATATTACAGGTTTTCTTTTCTTCTTTTTCCCTGTTTTTTTGTTTTTGGTTACTGTTTCTGTGTGATTACACATACTGAGCGAGAGCCACCACTTCCTTGTCCACCAAAGGGCCAATGATAATAAACCACCAAGAAAAGCCTGAATCACCCTTGGCTGCTCTTCACAGTTAACAGAGATCTAAATACAACAATGCCATGATGTCTCAGACAAAAAAGATCACAGTCCACACAAATAAGCAAGATAAATTAGTAGAAACAAGGGAGCAGGATGCAGACCCAGAACACATCCCTGAGGAAGAAGAAGCATTGGAACTCACTGATAAGGAATTTCAAATAATTATATTTAAGTATTGTTCTGGTTACCTACAGCCACTCTGGCAAGAATATACCACAAATGGGATGGCGTGAACAAACAGGAGTTTATTCTTTTACATTTTGGAGACTTAAAGTACGAGTTCAAAGTGCCACACTCTAGCGGCTGGATGAAAGCCTGACAGCATTGGGCTTTAGATCTGCCTCCTGTTCCTGGCCAACTGGAGCTAGAGGCCTTTCTTCACTCAGACAGCTGCTGGCTGCTGAGGCTGAGAAGCCCAAGATTGAGAAGTAAAAGGCATAGTCCCGATGTTACCAAACCACATGGCAGGCCATTAATTCTAGTCAATTTTAAGTCCCAAAGTCAGCAGAGCATGGCAGGCTCCTGAAAAATGACAGGGCTACATGCAGGGTTCAAGTGTGCCATAAGCTACAGACTGTTCCCCAAGGCTACACCTTATATACAGGAAACAGACCACATCCCTAAGTCATTTACTCAGCTGCTCACAGTAGATTCCACCATGAAATTGATTACCAGTCTTATCATAGGAAATACTACATCCAGCTGCCCTGCCACTCAACCACAACCAGCCAAGTTGACACACAAACTTAACTGCCACAGGAACCTTCACCAGATTGAGAGACAGATCAAGGAAAACACTAACAAAATTGAGGAAAACCAGGCAAAACCCTAGAACAATTTCAGAGGAAAATACAAGAACAAAAGGACAAAATAAATGAAAACACTGGAAATGATACAAAACCTACAGATAGAAACCTATAAGATTAATACTAAATTTTGAGAACTAGATAATACATTGCATGGACAAAGGAGGAGAATTAAATCAATGGAAGACAAGATGAGTGAGACTGAAGGCAAATACCTCAATACTACATTGGAAAGTGATCAATCAGAAAAAAAGATCAAAACAAAATAAAGAAACCCTAAGGATCATG
>NW_006922363.1:596160-598620 GCF_000298275.1 Orycteropus afer afer
TGAGTCGGAAACGACTCGACGGCACTTAACAACAACAACAACATGGGTAGAAAAGCCACACTAAGTAATTTACTACACCGCAGATAGGATCAGATGAATATGTTGTGAGCAGCCAATCCGTTGAAAGGGAGTTTCCCTAGGGGTGTAGCCTGCTTCCAGTATATTTATGGACATACTTAGAAAAGAGACACTCTTCTGTGCATCGGGATTTTATTATGCTGCCTACAACTGTCCCAGAGTGATCAATCCACCATACGGCCTGGAGGTTTTGGATTCATCATTCGTTGGAGTCAACAGCCAGTATACTGCCTGCCAACCTTGAGCAATTCAGCCCCTGCAGCTGAGAGAGTCAGGAAAAGATTCCAGCTTGACATTTTATCCAAAATCTATGGACTTGCCACCTGCTATAAGTGTGTGAGCCATTTTCCTAAGATAAATTTCTCTTTATCTATATACATAAAAGCTTTACTGGTTTCGTTTCTCTAGAGAACCCAGTCTAACACATTTGATACTGAGAGTGCTTCTAGAGAGAAAATCATAAAGATGGGCTTCCTAAATTGGTTCTCCAATTTGATTAATGGTAAAGACACTAGTGACCCTGCCTCTGTTAGTAAAGAGGGCCCTGCTTATCCGTGACTTGAGGTGGCAACATTAACATGCAAAATAGCACCACCAAATACTTGTTAGAAGTGAGGCACTGGATGAGCACATAATTGATACTTTTCTGCAATTCTGTCACCATGAGGAGTATAAGGAAGCTGGTTGGTTAGTCCTACTTACACTAGACAAAGTGGTGAAAGAGCGAGATGAGCTCAAGGCTGATGAGTCATGGTTTAAGCACCACATAAAAGACCTCAGTGTTTCCAGGTATCCTCTGAAAGAAAGCCTTATTTCTTCTAGTAACAGAGCTGATATTGCAGAAAAGCAAACCCAGAGTCTTATTGTAAAGGTGGCTGAATTACAACATCAATTAAATTGCCAACCCAGAATCGTGTCTGAAGTTAGAGTGAGGACATTGATAGGGAAAAAATGAGATCTTGAAACCTGGAATGGGGACATATGGACAGATAGTCAGGAAGATCAGGATATAGAGCCTGTAAATTCTGTTGAATCCCTCTCATCTGAAGGGATTACTGTAAACCCATCATCCCTCACACCTAAGTTTGATGGGATTAGGCCAACTGTTCCTGCTGGGTCATTGCCTGAGGAAGAAGCCATGAAAGACACTCCTGAATATTCTTAGGAACTGCCCCCAACCACCCATTATTGCTGCTAGACCTGTAACTAAAGTTAAGGCCAAGTGAGCCCCAAAAAATGACATACAATGTGTGACTGAGGAGGTGATACACTACAGCTGAAAAGACCTACTTGATTTTGCTAACATATACAGACAGAAACCTGGAGAATGTGTATGGGAAAGGCAACGGAGAGTATGGGATAATGGTACAAGGAATGTAACACTGGATCTGGCTGAGTTTATTGATTTAGGACCACTAAATATGGATGCTTCATTCAGTGTTTCAGCTCAAGAGGTTAGGAAAGGATCTAATAGTTTATTTGGCTGGCTTACTGAAGCATAGATGATGTGGTGGCCTTTCTTAACTCACATTGAAGTATCACACCTGCATTGGTAAAATACAGAAGAAGGTATCCAGAATCTGAGGGAAATTGGCCTGCTACAATGGATTTATCAGATTAGACCCATAGAGCCTGAAATGGAGAGTCCAGAAGACACACCTTTTACCAGTAGGGTGAGGAATAAATTTGTGAAGGGAGCTCCAGCATCCTTGAAGACTGCTGTAATTGCTATATTACATAAACCTGATTTGACAGTGGGAACTGCCCTAATTGAAATAAGACACTTACTTAACTGCTATGGGGCTGATTGGACCCCATGGTAGTAGGGGCCAAGTGGCAGCAGTTAATTGACAAAGGTAAGGTGGGCGTGGTTACCATAATGGACAGCAAAGTTGGAACAATAATCAGAATAGTCAGACTCATGTGGAATTATGGCATTGGCTATTTGTGCTTGGTGTTCCTAGTACTGAAATACATGGCAAGCCTACTAAATGTTTACTTGATCTGTATAGACAGAAGAATTCTAGGTCACGTGACCAGCAGACTAGACTGAATGTCCAGAACACAGAGTCATGGGCTCTCAATCAATCCCCAAACTTGAGTCAGTTTACAGACCCACAACCCCTTGAATGAAGTGGAGGTTGGGTCCCTTTGAGGAAGGACCCCACTACATTGCCAAAAATCTATAATGCCAATCTTTATCCCAGCCTTCCCCAAAGGGATCTGAAACCTTTGGCAAGAGTGGCTGTTCATTGGGGAAAACAAAATAATCAGACTTTTTGGGGATTACTGGACACTGGCTCTGAACTGACACTAATTCTAGGAGACCCAAAGCATCATTGTGGCCCACCAGTCAGAGTGGGGGCATATGGAGGTCAAGTT
>NW_006922363.1:599010-600168 GCF_000298275.1 Orycteropus afer afer
CTATGCAAAAAACAGATGGCTCTTGGAGAATGACAGTAGATTATCATAAACTTAATCAGCTGGTGACTCCAATTGTAGCTGCTGTTCCTGATGTGGTTTCATTGCTTGAGCAAATTAGTACATCTCCTGGTACTTGGTATGCAGCTATTGATCTGGCCAATGCCTTTTTCTCAATACCAATTTCAAAGGACCATCAGAAGCAATTTGCCTTTAGCTGGCAAGGCCAAACAGTATAATTTTACAGTGCTCCCTCAGGGGTATATCAACGCCCTGGGACTATGGCATAATTTAGTCTGTAAGGATCTTGATCGCATTTCCCTTCCACAAGAAATCACACTGGTCCATTATATTTATGACATTATGCTGATTGGACCTAGTAAGAAAGAAGTATCAATGACTCTAGACTTATTGGTGACACATATGCATGCTAGAGGTTGGGAAATTAACCCCAGAAAAAATCAGGCACTTTCCACCTCAATGAAATTCTAGGGGTCCAATGGTGTGGGGCATGTCAAGATATTCCTACTAAAGTGAAGGGTAAATTATTCTATCTGGCTTCCCCCACAATTAAAAGGAGGCACAACGTCTGGTGGGGCTCTTTGGACTTTGGAGGCAACCTATCCCTCATTTGGGTGTGTTGTTGTGGGATATTTATCAAGTGACTCAGAAAGCTGCTAGTTTTGAGTGGGGCCCAGAACAACAGAAGGCTCTGCAACAGGTTCAGGCTGCCGTGCAGGCTGCTCTGCCACTTGGCCATATGATCCAGCTGATCCAATGGTGCTTGAAGTGTCTGTAGTAGATAGAGATGCTGTTTCGTGTCTTTTGCAGGTCCGTATTGGTGAATCGCAACGCAGACCCTTGGGATTTTGGAACAAAGCCCTGCAATCTTCTGCAGATTAACTACTCTCCTTCTGAGAAACAGCTTTTGGCTTGTTACTGGGCTTTGGTAGAGACTGAACGCCTAACCATGGGCCACCGAGTCACCATGGGGCCTGAGGTGCCCATCATGAACTGGGTGTTATCTGACCGACTGAATCATAAAGATGGATGCACACAGCATCACTCCATCATTAAATGGAAGTGGTATATCAGAGATCGGGCTCAAGCAGGACCTGAAGGCACAAGTAAGTTGCATGAGGAAGTGGCCCAAATGCCTAT
>NW_006922363.1:600459-603792 GCF_000298275.1 Orycteropus afer afer
ACGATTATATACGGATTCATGGGCTGTGGCTAATGGCTTAGCTGGATGGTCTGAGACTTCGACAGGGCATGATTGGAAGATTGATGATAAGGATGTATGGGGAAGAGGTATGTGGATAGAGCTCTCTGAATGGGCCAAAGGAGTAAGGTATTTGTGTCTCATGTGAATGCCCACCAAAAGGTGACATCGGCGGAGGAGTAGTTTAACAATAAGGTGGATAGGATGACACGTTCAGTGGAAACCAGCCATCCTTTTTCCACCGCCACTCCTGTCATTGCTCAATGGGCTCATGAACAAAGTGGCCATGGTGGCAGGATGGAGGTTATGAAGGGGCTGAGCAACATGGACTCCTGCTTACCAAGGATGATTTGGCTACCACCATTGCAGAGTGCCCAATCTGCCAGCAGCAGAAACCAACAGTGAGTCCGCGATATAGAACCATTCCTTGGGGTGATCAGCCAGCAACGTCGTAGCAAGTCAATTACATTGCACTACTTCAATCATGGAAAGGATAGCCTTTTGTTCTTACTAGAATAGATACTTATTCTGGATATGGATTCACCTTCCCTGCATGCAATGCTTCTGGCAAAACAACCATCCATGGACTTAATGCCTTATCCATTGTCATGATATCCCAAAAAGCATTGATTCAGATCAAGGGACTCACGTCGCAGCAAATGAAGTGTGGCAATGGGCTTATGCTCATGGAATTCACTGGAAATACCATATTCCCTATCATTCTGAAGCAGCTGGCTTGATAAAATGATGGAATGGCCTCCTCAAAACACATTTATGGTGAAAGTTAGATGGAATTACTTTGAAGGGCTGGGAAAATGTTTTCCAGGAGGCTATATATGCTCTAAACCAGCATCCAATATATGGTTCTGTTTCTCCAACAGCCAGGATTAATGGGTACAGGAATTAAGGGGTGGAAACAGGAGTGGTACCACTCACTATTACCCCAGTGACCCACTCAAAAAATTTTTGCTTCCTGTCCCTGCTACCCTATGCTCTGAGGGTCTAGAAATCTTAGACCCAAAAGGGGGAACACTCCCACCTGGAGACACAATACTGATTGCATTGAACTGTAAATTGAGAATGCCACCTGGCCATTTTGGCTTTGCCATGCCTCTGGATCAACAGACAAGGGCATTACTGTTCTCTCTGGTGTGACAGATCCTGATTACCAAGGCGAAATTGGATTGACATTACATATTGGAGGTAAAGAATATGAATGGAATACAGGAGATTCCTTAGGATGTCTCTTAGTACTACCATGCCCTGTGATTAAAGTCAATGGAAAATTACAGCAACCTAATTCTGATATGACCGCTAATGGCCCAGACCCTTCAGGAATGAAGGTTTGGGTCATCCCCCAGGCAAAGACCACGACCAGCTGAGGTGCTTGCTGAGGGCAAGGGAAATACAGAATGGGTGGTGGAAGAAGGTAGTTCTGAATATCAGCTATGACCACGTGAACAGCTGCAGAAATGAGGACTGTGATGGATACATTTCTTCATTGTGTATGTGCATGAAATATTTTTATTTCTTTCCGTTATGAAGTGTGAAATGTAAATAAGGCTAATGCATTTTGATTGTATGTGTGTTAGTGTCTCATGTTAAGCACAAATATGACTTTATAATTGTCCTTATTTAAATATTATATATGGTTAAGAAGATGTGTACAACTGCCAAGTTGACAAGGGGTGGACTGTGATAGTTGGAGCTGTCAACTTGACAACTCTGTGTGGTTTAAGCACTTGTGATGTGGTTATTCCCATAATGAGATCATATGAATATATTTTGGGCAGCCAAACCATTGAAAGGGAGTTTCCCTAGGGGAGTAGCCTGGGTCCAGTATATTTATGGACATCCTGGAAAAAAGACACTCTTCTGTGGATTGGGATTTTATTGTGCTGCCTACAACTGGCTGTGAGTAAGCAATTCACCATTTGGCCTGGAGATCTTGGATTTGTCATTCTTTGGAGTAAACAACCAGTATACTGCCTTCCAACCTTGAGCTACTCAGCCCATGCAGCTGCGAGAGTCATGAAACCCTCCAGTTTTATGTTTGATTCAAGAACCTTGGACTTTCCAGCTTCTATAAGTGTGAGAGCCACTTTCCTAAGATAAATTTGTCTTTCTTTCTATATATAAGCTTTACTGGTTTTGTTTCTCTAGAGAACCCGGTATAACACACAAAACCCACAAAATTGTCCCTAAAACATGATGGTGAAATTGAGACATTTCCAAATAAGCAACTGTTAAGAGAATTTGTTAAAACCAGACAAACCTTACAAGAGATGCTAAAGGGAGTCCCGTGGACAAAGAACCAACAACAGCAAACAGCAACTGACAAATTAACCCACATGCTGACATAACCCAGAAACCAACCCACTTATAGATGTATCCAAAGTAAATAAGTCTACAAGATTGTAAATATGGATGCAGAGACCTCAATTGGCAAATGAGGCCATATACAAACCAATAAGAGGAAAAAATTGTGTAGTTACAGAACTTCCAAAAGGTAGTCAAGACAACTGCAAGATAGGATGATGGATTGTTCTAAACTTGAGAAGAAAAGTATGAATCACAAGGTAACCTCAAAGAAAAATGATAGACATTCACATTAAAATAAAAAGGAGGATGAGGACAAATATTTAGCAAATAATAAAACAACAACAAAGGAAGTGATAATACGATCCATAAAGAAAGTGAGCTCAGCACAGAAAATTGTAAGGAACAAAGAAATCAGGAACACCATGAAAAAGCACATAACAAAATGACAGCAAAAGATTCATACTTGTCAATAATCACACTGCCAAAAGAGTCAAAAGAGAACCCACAGATTGGGAAAAAATATTTGGAAACAACATATCTGACAAGGGAAATATCTCTAAAATTTATAGAAAACTCCAACACCTGAACAAGAAAAGGATTAACAATGTAATCAAAAAATGGAAAGAAGACACGAATACACACTTCACCAAAGAGAATATTCAGGAGGCCAGCAAATACTTGAAGAAATGCGCATGAATGTTAGCCATCAGAGACATTCAAATCAAAAGAACAATGAGATACCATTTCACACCACCACCAATGGCAAAGTTCAAAAAGACAGAAAATACAAATGCTGGCGAGGATTTGGAGAGATTGGGACTCTTACACTCTGCTTGTGCAACAGTGGAAAACAGTATGGTTGTTGTTGTTGTTGTTGTTAACTGCCGTCGAGTCATTTCCGACTCATAGCGACCCCATGCACAGCAGAACGAAACACTGCCCGATCCCGCGCGAGCCCCACAATCCCTGCTATATTTGAGCCCATCATCGCAG
>NW_006922363.1:626324-628200 GCF_000298275.1 Orycteropus afer afer
CTGAGACTATGGCCCCCTAACTGCCCTTCAGGTCTGGAATTGAAACCACACCTGTGGTTTCCAGCTAAACAAAAGACAGACATATGAGTTGAACACTTACCTCAGGTAGATACACTCCTTGGAGAGAATAATGAGGGGAGAAAGAATGGCTGCTTATGCACAGGGAGACAGCTCAGGGGCAGGTGTGTATGGAGGGATGGAGACTGGGAAGTGGTAACTATGGGGAGTAAGTTGGAGGGAAGCTCTTGCATTGTGATAAACTGGGGTCAATGTCGGGAGACAAAGTGTATGTAAACTGCTGTATGGAATGTGAATTTGCTCTGTAAATCTTCACCCAAATCACAATTAAAAAAAAAAAAAAGATATGAACAGAAATCACAAAACAGAAAATTGAGGGGCAATAGAAAAAAAAAAATTAACAAGACCAGAAGATGGCTTTTTGAATAGATAAAATAAAATTGACAAACCAATGGCAAATTTAACAAAGGAAAAGAGGGAGAGAATACAAATAACATGAATAACTAATGAAATGGGTGACATCACAACAGAACCAACTGAAATAAAAAGGATAACATCAGTATACTATGAAGAACTGTACTCGAACAAATTTGAAAATCTGGAAGAAATGAACAGGTTTCTAGAAACACACCACTTACCTAAACTAACACAGACTCATGTGGAAAAGGTGAATAAATCCACAACAAAAGAAGAAATTGAACAGGTCATCAAAAAATTATAAACAAAAAACATCCTGGTTCACATGGTTTCAGCAGAGATTTCTACCAAACATTCCGAGAAGAAATGACACCATTCCTGCTCAAACTATTCCAATACATAGACAAGGATGGAATCCTTCCTAACTCATTTTATGAAGCAACCATAACCTTGATACCAAAACCATGCAAAGACATCACTCAAAAGGAAAACTACAGACCAACATCCCCCATGAACATAGATTCAAAAATCTTCAAAAAATCCTAGCCAATAGACTCCAACAACATATCAGGAAACTCATTCATTATGACCAAGTGGGGCTCATATCAGGTATGAAAGGATGGTTCAATATCAGAAAAACAATCAACATCATCCCTCCACATAAATAAAACAAAAGAGAAGAACCACATGATCATATCAATTGATACCAAAAAGGCATTTGATAAAATTCACCACCCATTCCTAATCAAAACTCTCAGCAAAAAAGGAATAGAAAGGATGTTCCTCAACATAATAAAGAGCATCTATGAAAAAACAACAGCCAACATTATACTAATGGAGAGAGACTGAAACCATTCCTCTTGCGAACAGGAAACAGACAAGGATACACTCTATCACCACTTCTATTCAACAATGTACTAGAAATACTAGTCAGAGCCATAAGGCAAGAAAACCAAATCAAAGGCATCCAACTCAATGAGGAAGAAATAAAACTATCCCTATTTGCTGATGATATAATCCTATACCTAGAAAACAGAAGAGATTCAGTCAAAAATATACTGGAACTAACTGAGAGATTTAGCATTGTGGCAGGATACAAGATCAACATCCACAAATCACTTGGATTCCTCTACAACGGCAAAGAGATTGCAGAAGAAGAAATACGGAAATGAATACCATTTAAAATAGCTACCAAAAAAATAAAATAAAATACTTGGGAATAAATCTTACAGGGACACAAAAGACCTGCACAAAGAAAGCTATAAAAAAAACTACTTCAATAAACCATAAGAGATCTACACAAATGGAAGAACATCCCATGCTTGTGGATAGGAAGACTGAACATTGTGAAAATGAAAATTCCACCCAAAGAAATCCATATATTCAATGCAATCCCTATCCAGATCCCATCAACATTTTTTAAAGATCTGGAAAAACCAAT
>NW_006922363.1:630810-642328 GCF_000298275.1 Orycteropus afer afer
AAGGGAAGGTTTATCTATGGAAGAAAATTTTCATTGTTGGTTAGCATGGGTGGGAGGGGCAGGGAGGGAACACTGTTAGATTGGTAGAGATAAGTATTGATTTGGGTGAAGAGAAAGGCAATGTACCAAATGTGAGTGATCAACATGGTGGCATTAAGGAAGAGGAAGTCATAGAGAGGTATATGGGAGGTATAGATAACAAAGATGAACCCATTTTCACATACAGTACTGTGTTGTCCGTGAAGGCAAACATGGGTATATGGGTAGATAGACGGGTGGACAGGCTGAACTATTAAGCTTGGCAGACAATGGTCCTATAAGTGTATTTGTATGATCTGAATTGCCAGGTATATAGTAGCACTGACAATGGGCAAGGTTGTGGTCACTGCTTGGTCACAGCCAGCTACCCAGAGCGACCGAGTACTTCAACTTGTGGGCTTGAGACCATAGTCACAGGGGACATCAAGCTCAATTGGCATAACATACTATACAAAACATTGATCCACCTCCTACTTTGGCGAGTAGCGACTGGGATCTTAAAAGCTAACAAGCTGCCATCTAGATACTACAATGGGAATGTCCTCATCCAGAGCAAAGAAAATGAAGAACACGAAAATTCATGGAAACAATTAGTCCTAGCGGGTGGTACACCTCCAATCTGCAGCCTATATGACTATGAGACCAGAAGAACTAGATGGTGCCCGGCTACCACTGTCAAGTATTCATAGAGGGATCTATGTAAGAGTTCTTGGATAGAGAGGAATAACAACATGGAACTAAACTCACAATCATTTGGGAAAAAAAAGGAGGGGTACCAGGTTTGCTAGTCTGATAGAACCTCATGGAACCACTGACACTATGGCCCTTAGCTGCCCTTCAGGTCTGGAATTGAATACACACATGTGGCTTCCAGCCAAACAAAAGACAGGCATATGAGTTGAACATTTACCTGAGGTAGCTACACTCCTTGGAGAGAACAATCATGGGAAAAAGAAACAGCTCAGGGGGCAGGTTTACAGGGAGGGATAGACACACGGAAGAGTTGACTATCTGGACGACGTGGGATGGGAGCTGTTGCACTGTGGTAAATTGTAGTCAATATCATGAAACAAAGTGTATGTGAACTGCTGTACAGAAAGTGAATAAAAAGGGCAGAAGACATGAGTAGACATTTCACCACAGAGGACATTCAAGCAGTCAACAAACTCATGAAGAATTGTTCAAGAACATTATCCATTAGAGTTGCAAATCAAAACAGCTATGAGATACCATTTTCCCCCTGTACTAATAAAGTTCATCAAGATAGAAAATAACAAATGCTGGTGAGGATGTGGAAAGATTGAGACTCTACTACACTGCTGATGGGACTGGAAAATGATACAACCACTGCAGAAAGCAGTATGGTGATTCCTTAATAAATGGCAATTAGAAATAGTATTTGATCCAGCAATCCATTACTAGGTAAATATCCTAAAGATGATAGAGTCTGGAAAAGAACAATGGATATCCAAGCTATGGAACTTACACACAAAGGAATAGTATGCAACACTAAAGAAAAATGTAGAATATGTAAAACACCGCATAACATGGATGAAATTGGAGGACATTATGCTGAATGAAAGAATTAAGTCAGTCACAGAAGGACAAATATTGTATTAGTTCATTATTGGAAAAAGTCAAGGAAAGGTTTATATATGGATGGAAACTTTCTCTGCTGATTGCCAGGGGTGGGAGGGGAGGGAGGCAAACATTGCAGAAATAAAGGAGATAAAAATTAAGTTCAATAATTCATTTTATGAAAACCAATATATTCAAACATTAACATTTAATCAATATAAATAATCGTAATGTGATGGTTTACATTTTTTCATATTAATTTTTCAAAATCCAGTCTATGTTTTACATTTACATCCCACTGAGTTATTGCTGAATCTTCTTTCCCAGGAGTGGCTGCTGGGTTTGAACTGCAAGCCTTCTGGTTAGCAGTCAAATGCCTTAGGCACTATTCCACCAGAGTTCCAAATAATCCTAATGAGACATTTTAAATTTTGTTCACACTACTTTTTCAAAATTCAGTGTATGTTTTACACTTACGTCCCAGTAGTGAATTTCTACCCCTCACTTAGTGAGTGCTAATAACTCAGTATCTCAAACTAAAAGAAGATTAAACTTGGAAGGGACTTCAGGAATTACTTGTCCATACTTTTCATTTTACACAGGAGAAAACTGAGGCCCAGAGAGAAATGGTATCTTTCATGATGTGAAATGAGCTCTAGAGCTACAATTAGAAGAAGCATATTAAAATCTAAGCTCTGCCACTGCCTGGCTGAGTGAACATAGTATGGCTTACTGAGCTTGAGAGTCCTCAATTGTAGGCAGGGGATAATAAGGTCTGCTTTATAGGGCTATATCTACCACAGAAGGCATAAAGTCAGCTAGCAGCAGTTCTAGATGCTTCACAGTCTGGATCCAATCAGGAGATAGAAATCACTATAAAGAATTATTAAACTATGATAAAAGACTGTAAGATATAAAGAAATTCCACATGATACCCCGGGGGTGAGGGAGAGTACTCAAAAAAGACAAACTTCGAAGCAGTTCAGACACCACTGGAGAAAGTATAATTTAATGCACTGAATTCCAGAGAAGTTGACTAATTTTACCAAGTAATCTGCAGTAACTAAGCATGAAGGAGGCAACTTTTCAGCATGCAGTTGGAAGGTAATCAATCAGCAAGCAGTAGTGGGCATACAGAGAGGGTAGGAACCCTCTGGGATGCAGACAAGCTCTTGAGAGGCCTGTGGAGGAAGCAGAGGCTTGGTGGAAGTCCCTAGGGCATAAGCAAACTTCATGGGGGCCAGCAGAGGGAGTGGCAGCTCCACTGTAATCATTGAGTCAAGAGGTGCCCTGTGGAGGAGGGGCAGCAGAGGTATTCTGGGCTCCAGTAGAAGGTGTTCAGGAGATGGTACAGGCAGGAAGCTTTCAAGTAGCTGCTTCATTTCTAAGGGGTTAGAAAGCTTATCACCAGGTTAGGCAGAATCTGCATAATCAGAGGGATCACATATTCTGGGTGCACAGCTGGCACAGACTAACCACACAGCCATTAGAAACATCAGGAGAGCCCAGCATCCCACATTGTACTTCCAGAACCCTCTAATGAGAAAGCTTAATGTCATTTTCACTGTTAAGAAAAGAACCTATGGAAGAGTAGTTTAAAAAAAAAAAAACAACACTGCAAAATAAATAAAATAAATTTTAAAATAGATAAGTAAATGAAGTAAAAATGAAGAGTAGGTATTCAGGAGAAAATCTGGAGAAAAGGGATTATTAATTGATAATAAATAGGATTAAAGAGGAAGCCACATTTAATTATCCTCAGGTGAGTGCAGATTATTCTACCATAAATTTCCCAACTCGAATAATTCTAGATAGCTTAGAGTTGTTCATCTTTCTTGTACATATGCAGGATGGCCCTACTGGTAAAGAAGTAGGAAAAATAAAAAAAGACTGATAGGAATTTTACCTTTTTGAGTCTCAGTTTCTTCACTGGACAATGTATATTATACTTCTCACCTATTGGATTGTTACAAGGATTAATGAAGACAAACAAAGCTCATTGCCATTGAGTCAATTCCAACTCATAATGACCCTCAATGGGTTCCCAAGGCTGCAAATCTTTACACAAGCAGACTGCCTCATCTTTCTTCCATGGAACAGCTGGTAGGTTTGAACCACCATTCTGTTGGTTAGCAGTCAAATGTCTTACTTACTAAACCACCAGAGTTTAATTAAGATATCACATGTAAAATTCCAAGCTCAAGCTTGGGACATAAAAAGAAGTTAAGAAAAATACATTTGTCTTCTTCAGAAAGACTTTTCTTTCTTCAGAAAGACTTGTCAACCCCAACAGCATTTTCTGGCTCTTCTTTTTGCTATTTTCATCCAAGAATGAAAGTAAACCAAGTGTGAGAATTTTCTGAATCATTCATTTGTCCTCTTTATTTAGTATTAGGTAACAATTGTCATGTCACTTTAACAACTCATTAATTATTTCTATACCACACTTGTGATGTTTAGAAGTTTTTTGCCCCTTTAATTACATTCCTTCCCAGTCAAGTATTTATGTTAAAGAGACTACATATGACAAGATGAAGCATATGGAATCCAGAAAATTCACTTTGTTTGAATGTCATTCATTTCAAATAATGTTCAGGTCAATGTGGCTGATGACATGATGCAAAAGGGAGCATATCCACTATTCTTCCCTTTCTTTTCAGGACATCTTACTTTCAAATCCTTAATACAAACTGCTTGTCATGAAGGCAGAGATAACCCACTGGATGGTGTGTGTTCCTAGTTCTAAAAGTGCAGGACGTTTGGTCAAGATGATATATGTTAGTTCTGGCAGAACAGACTACCTTGGTTACATGTTGGTTACATATTAGTGCTTACAAATGAATAGGCCTATAGCTAAATGAAAAGACTAAAATGGAAAATTATTGACAACCCTTTATAAAACACTGGGGAATCAGAGAAACTCATAGGGTGATCAAAAGGAAAGAAAACTGAGATTATCTAGCACAAATCCATAAAATGGAACATTTTGCAATGATGGAAATGTTCTATGTTTTCACTATCTAATACAATCTCAGAAGGAAGATGGGGCAATCTACTTCCATAGTGATACTGCCTTGGAAACTCAAGGAGGGGTTGCTATGAGTCGGGTCCAACTCGACGGCACATAATAACAACAACAACATCTAATACAATGGCCACTAGACACATATGGATACTAAGCATTTTAATTATGACAAGCAAAACTGAGGGGCTGAACTGTTCATTCTGTTTCATTTAAATAGCTACTGCCTATCATACTGGATGGTAGTATAGTACCTAATGCACTTGACTGCTAAGCAGAAGGCTGGCGGTTCAAACGCACCAGCCACTCCTCGGAAGGAAGATGGGGCAATCTACTGCCACAGTGATACTGCCTCAGAAATCCCAAGGAGGGGTCGCTATGAGTCAGGTCCAACTTGACGGCACGTAACAACAACAACAACAACAACATCATATTGGACACGAAGAAGGAAGGAGCCATCCATTTCTAAAAGAATTGGCCAGAGAAGACCTTATACATAGCAGTGAAATGCTCACTGTCTGAAATATTACTGGAAAACTTGATGAATAGCCCTGAAACATTGTCTGTTATGATTGGAAGTCACTCACAATACAACTGCAAAAGAGATGTCTCCTCATAGTAGAGTAGACCTTAACGACATGGATAGAGTAAAGCTTTTGGGACCTCCATTTGCTTATGAGGCGCAATTCAAAATGGAAAGAAACAGATACGTTGTTGTTGTTGTTGTTGATATTATCATTAATATCACATGCAAGTAAAATTTTGCTGAAAATAGTTCAAAAATGGTTGTAGCAGTACATTGATAAGGAACTTCTAGATATACAAGCTAGATTTAGAAGAAGACATGGAGTGAGGGATATCATGAATCTTGGCTGAAAGCATAGCATACAAGAAAGATGTTTACTTATGCTTTATTAACTAGGCAAAATCATCCCATTATGTGGATAATAACAAATTATGTATAAAATTGAAAACAATGGGAATTCCAGAACACTTAACTGTGCTCATGAAGAACCTATACATAGACCAGGCTGCCATTCAAACAGAACGAAGAGATACTGCATGGTTTAAAATCAGGAAGGGTGTATGTCAGGGTTGTATCCTTTCACCGTACTTATTCAATCAGTATGCTGAGCAAATAATCTGAGAAACTGGACTATATGAAGAATACTGTGGCATCAGAATTAGAGGAAGACTCACTAACAACCTGTGATATGCAGACAATATAATCTTACCTGCTGAAAGTGAAGATAACTTGAAGCACTTGCTAATGAACATTAAAGACTACAGTCTGCAGTATGGATTAGACCTCAACATAAAGAATATGAAACTCCTCACAAATGGACCAATAAGCAGCATCATGATAAATGGAGAAAAGATTGAAATTGTCTAAGATTTCACTTACTTGAATTCACAGTCAACACCCATGGAAGCAGCAGTCAAGAAATCAGACGTCATTTTGCACTGGGCAAATCTTCTGCAAAAGATCTCTTAAAGTGATGAAGAGCAAAGATGTCTCTTTGAAGACTAAGGTGCAACTGACTCAAGCCTTCGTATATTCAGTTGCCTCATATGCATGTGAAAGCTGGACAATGACTAAGGAAGACCGAAGAAGAGTTGATGTTTTTGAGTTGTGGAGTTGGCAAAGAACACTGAAAGTATCACAGACTGCCAGAGGAACAAACAAATCTGTCCTGGAAGAAGTGAAGGCAGAATTCTCCTTAGAAGCGAGAATGTCCAAACATCATCTCACCTAGTTTGGTTATGTTTTCAGAAGAGACCATTTCCCGGAGAAGGATATCATGCTTGGTAAAATAGAGGATCAGCAAAAAAGGGGAATAAGACAGACTGACACCATGGCTGCAATGATGGACTCAGGTAAAGCAAGGATTGAGAGGAGGGTGTACAACTGTTCATTGTTTCGTTCTGTTGAACACAGAGTTCCTATGAAATGTAGCCAATTCTATGGCACCTAACAATAATAACAACGTCTTATTTGATAGCACAGATATACCAAGTGTGGCTTAATGAAAACAATGCAGAATTTGGAGCTAGAAAGATCCTTAGGTCCAAATGCTGGCCGCTGTTTTTTATTATTTGTGTAACTTTGATTGTGCTATTCATCTTGTCCAAGCCTCAGCTGCCTTCTTTATAAACAAGGATAATGCTACTACCTCACAAACTTTTTGTGACCTGAGAATACATAAGAAGCACCAGCCCAGTACTCAGAACATAATAATTAGTCAATAAATTAAAGTTCGTATTTTCAAGCTTCTCATTTTTTGGATGGGGGAACTGAAGCTCTGAAAGAAGTGAATTGTCCACTGCCTGGTAATACAGCCAGGATCCAATTCTAGATTTTCTAACTTTTCTCTATGTTAATTTTTCTTGTAAAAATTAACCTTCTACATCCTTGACTAATTACAGAACAATAAACTACTCAACTGCTATAAACAATATTTTATACATTCCAAAGAAAATGTACCTTCGTGAAGCCTATTTGCTCCTTTCGGAAATTTTCAAGGGGCTTGATCAGCAAATCACTAGCATTGTGTACCTACAGAAAAAGAAAAATCACACAGAACAACATCTAGATTAACAATATTCAGATACAAGGTTACTTGTTAGTAAATCAATTTCCTTGCAATATATTAAAAAAAAAAAAAAAAAAACACTGTTACCAAGTCGATTTTGATTCTTAGATACCCTACTGGGCAAATTTGAACTGGCCCGTAGGGTTTCCAAGGTTTTGAATCTTTACAGAAGCAGAATGCCTCATCTTTCTTTGTCAGAGCAAGTGGTGGGTTTGAACTGCCAAACTTTTGGTTACCAGCCAAATACTTTAACCAGTGCACCATCAGACTTCCTTGCAATACATAACCCTGCAAAGTGTTAACTGGTATGTTGGTTAATTTGTTTGTTTCTATTACAGTCTATTTTCCTCACTGGTCTAAGAAAATCAAATGCTTAGAGAAGAAATGAGAGAAGGAATATTAGGGGTATTTCTCTGTAACTTTACTCTCATCTGAGTTTTTAAGCCATAAATATACAGTCATGTCTATCAGCAGACACAGCAGAGCTGGAGTACATGTGGAAAAAAGAAAAAGAATACATAAAAAGGCCAATTGCAACAAGTACAAACCATTTCGTGACAGGCAAATCAATTAGCAATAACAGGATCAGGATAAAGCCCAAGTTAAATAGTTTCGAGTGGTGCCCTGGTATGTCATAAAAGCAGAACATTTCCTTCATTTGGAATGTATTGTAGCACCATATAGCACACTGAACCAAGCCTTCATATTACCTAACTACAGATACTCTGAAGCTGATGAGTGAAAATATAGGCAACCGGTATGGGATTCTGGAAATATAAAAGCATCCAATCCAAACAGAACCCCTTGCTCAGGTGATGGGTAAAGCATACCCAACTGTGCCCTCATATAAACCCCTTGGGAGTTTCCATCTGTCCAAGGCAGTAAGTGGGATTTGATTCCTCAATAGTGAGAGTTAACGTCAATAAAATGAAAGGCCTCAGAGAAAGTATCTGAAGGGCTGGTTTTTAGGAATCACTGCATTATTTTCTGTTCTATTATAAAACAGGAAAACAACAGACTGGCTTCGCTTTCATGGTAGGGACAAATGAACAAAGAAAAACATATCTTCATAACAAATATAGCAGACAAAGCCATTTTAACAATTAATATATTTACCAGACTAAGAAACAATTTAGAATCTACCACCAAAAAGGATGGCAAGTTGGGATATGAGCACATATTTTATCTAGGTCTTTCAGGTCTCCTGTTTGTGTTCAGGTATGCTTCAAGGTTCAGCTAAATAGCAATGTCCTAACAAAGCACTGTTAACCTTTATGTGAAAACAGCCTTGTGACCCCTGTCCTGCTAATCCTAATACCCCTAACGCTACCTAATACTACCATCTAGGACTGTCCACATGCAACAAAAAATACAAAATTTGTTGTTAGGTGCCGTTGAGTCACTTCAGACTCACAGCAACCTCACATACAAAATTGGGCAAGAACAAATAATTTTTGCCTGAGAGTCAGAGTGATACTGTATATGTCTCCTGATCACCAATATTTCTAAACCTTGCTTCCTAAAAGCCTAGCCTTATAAAATCAGGTAACTCTTCCCTCCCCCAATCACTATTCTAAAAATATACCACTTATCTGCCTATATATCCAGACACTATCTGGTTCTCATGTCATCTCTTTTCATCTACTTGATCTAGGAAACTTTCCATATCTCAGATGGCTCTAATCATACCATAATGACTTCCCAGTATGACATTTAGGACCCGCAGTATCCCTTAGTGTGTTCATTAACCAAAGGCAAGGACATCCACAGATTAATACCTGCAAGACAAACCAGTGGAGTCTTTTCTGCACAGGTGCCTGATACCTACAAAGATTTGCTGTGATCTCACATTCAATCATAGCCCAACTAGCAGGCCTGGGATGAAAAATAAAAACGCTGATGACTCTCCTTGGTTAGAAACAAGAATTTTTCTGTTGAAATTACCAGGCTACCACTCTTTTGACACATACTATACTTCCTTGGACTGTGGTTTATGTGCTATATCAACTTTGTGTTCCCACCTGGAAATAAATTAAGTCATTGGTATGATAGATTTAATACAAGAACTTGTTTTCTACTTTACTATGTTGGCAGTTTTCAAACATGGCCAAAAACTCTTTGATATTCCTCCCATTGAGAGGTGAATGTGAGTAGACTTGTTACTCCTTAGTCAACAGAGTACTACAGAAGCAGTACTATGTGATTTCCCAGGCTAGGTCATAAAAGGCCTGAAGCTTTCCCCTGCTATTTTTATAACACTTCATTTGAAAACCCGAAGCCACTATGCAAGAAGTAGGACTATTCTGAGACTATCAACCTGGAGAAGACACATACAGGCATTCTGGTCAACAATCCCAGCTGAGCTTAGCCTTCAAGTTATCTCTGCCAAGGTGAAGATACATGAGTGAAGCTTTCTTGGACTCTCCAAATCAACCCATGTGCCAGGGGAATAATGGAGAGTGGAAGAATCATTCAGCTGAGCCCTGCCTGAACTGTAACCCACAAAATAGGGAGATATAATAAAACTATTTTAGTTTAAGCCACTAAGTTTTGTGGAGGGATGTTAAACAGCACTAGAGAACTAGAAAAATTATTAATAGAGTCATAAAGGCAATATTAAAAAGTGGCTATCTGGGAAACACTGAAGAAGTTTGACTTTGAATGAATAACATACCACTTTGAAAGAGTAATACGGGCCATTGAATATGCAGGGCCCCCCGAGAATGCTACAATTGTCCTGATTTTCCATTTTAAAGCAGGATCTTCCCACATAAGCAGGTAGGAAGTATCATTTCATACAGGGTCTACAGGCCACCGCATTATACATGTTTGTCTCCCGTTCAGTCTATGAAAGTGGTATATGAATCACTAAAACTTAAGTCCATAGCCTTCCCTTAGTTGAATTGGAAATATGGTTCCAAATCCCCTACAACACAAATATATACTCTGAACTCTGTGATTGACTTATTTCTTTCATTCAGCATAATGTACTCCAAGTTCATCCACATTATGTGGTGTTTTGCAGATTCAACTTTATTCGTTAGGTTTGCTTAGTATTCTATTGTGTGCATGTACCATACTTTGGTTTCCATTCTTCTTTTGACGGGCACCTAGGTTGTTTACATCTTTTGGCTATTGTAAATAGTGCTGCAATGAACATGGGTGTGCATATGTCTGTTCTTGTCCTGGCTCTCACTTCTTTAAGATATATACGTAGGAATGGGTCAAACTTCCTTGAAGAATTTTATATTGCTGAGTCAAAGGGTATTTCTAATTCCAACTTTTTAAGGAATCACCATACTACTTTCCACAGTTGTTCTATCAATTTACTGTCCCACCAGCAGTGTATGAGAGTCCCAGTCTATCCACATTCTTGTCACCATTTATTATTTTCTCTCTTCTTGAACTTTGCTACTAGTGCTGGGGGGCAAGATGAGATGGCATCTCATTGTTGGTTTGATTTGCATCTCTCTAATGGACAATGATCATGAATACTTCTTCATGTGTTTGATGGCAGCCTGAATATCCTCTTTGGTGAAGTGTTTATTCATATCTTCTACCCATTTTTTAATTGGATTATTTGTATTTTTATTATTGAGGTATTGGAGTTTTCTATACATTTTAGAGATAAGTCCCTTGTAATATGTTGTTGCCAAATGTTTTTCCCCAATCTGTAGGTTCTCTCTTTACTCTTTTAGAGACGTCGTTGGAAGCACATAAAAATTCAGTTTTTAGAAAGTCCCAAACATCTAGTTTATCTTCTGCTATTTGGGCATTTTGGGTCAGTCATGCTTGACAGTATACTTATGCCATATACTAAGTCCCCTAAATTTGTTCCTACTTTTTCCTTGAAGAAGTTTATAGATTTAGGTTTCACATTTAAGTTTTTGATCCATCTGGAGTTAGTTTTTTTGTATGGTGTGAGGTACAGATCTTGTATCATTTTTCTGCAAATGGATATCCAGTTTTGCCAGCATCATTAAACAATCACTTCCCCCATTTAATGGGTTTCAGCATTCTGTCAAAGATCAGCTGGCCATAGGTCATTGGATCTATTTCTGGGTTCTCAATTCTATTCCATCATTCCTTTGGTCTATGTGTTTGTCATTGTACCAATACCAGACAGTTTTGACTACTGACTGTATAGCAGGTTTTGAGATTCAGGAGTGTGAGATCTATTGTGCCTATTGTGTTGTTCTTCTTCAATAGTGCTTTGCTTATCCAAGGTCTCTTTCCTTTCCATATAAAGTTAGTGATTGTTTATTCCATATCCTTCAAGAATGGT
>NW_006922363.1:643104-645721 GCF_000298275.1 Orycteropus afer afer
TGGATGATGTTGACAATTTTCTTATGTTGAACCACGCTTTCATAGCTTATATGAACCCCACTTGGTCATAATGAATTATTTATTTGATATGTTGTTGGAGTCTATTGGCGAGAATTTTGTTGAATATTTTTGCATCCATATTCATGATGGATATTGGTCTGTAGTCTTCTTTTTAGTGATGTCTTTGCCTGGTTTGGTTATCAAGGTTATGCTTGCTGCATAAAATGAATTTGGGGAGATCCCATCCTTTACTTTGTTCTGGAATAGTTTCAGTAGGATTGTTCTCAGTTCTTCTCAGAACATTTCGTAGAATTCTCCAGTGAAACCATCTGGGACAGGACAATTTTTGGTGGGTAATATTTTTATGAGCCGTTCAACCTCTTCTTTATGAGTTTTGATGGGCCATTTCAAGTCTTCTCCCTCAGCCTGTGTTACTTTAGGTATGTAGGGTGCTTCTAGAAATCTGTCCATTCCTTCTAGATTTTCAAATTTGTTGGGCTACAGTTCTTCATAGTATCCTGATGATATCTTTTTATTTTAGTTGGTTCTGTTGTAATGTCGCCTTGTTGGAGTACAGTTCTTCATGGTATCCTGATATCTTTTATTATTTAAGTTGGTTCTGTTGTGATGTTCCCAATTCGTTTCTTATTCATGTTGTTTGAATTGTCTCCCACTTTTCCTTTGTTAAGTTTGCCTGTGGTTTGTCAATTTTATTAATCTTTCAAAAAAAAAAAAACTTCTAGTCTTGTTGATTTTTTCCATTGTCTATTTTCTGTTTGATTAAGTTCTGCTCGAAACTTCATTATTTCCTTTCTTCTAGTGACTGTAGGCTTTTCTACCTGTTTTTTTTTCCTAATTGTTAGAGATGTTGATACAGTGTTGATTTTGGCTCTGTCTTCTTTTCTGATGTGTGCATTTATTGTTATAAACTGGCCTTTGATCACTGCTTTCGCTGTGGTTTGGAATTTTGTGTTTTAATTATGCTTGATTCAAGGAAATTTTTATTTCATTTTTTATTTCTTCCCTTAAATAGTTGTTTGTAAGGAAGGTGTTGTTCAGTTCCCATATGCTTGTTCTTTTTCCTCTGATCTTCCAATTGTTGATTTCTAATTTTATAGTACTGTGATCTGAGAAGATGCTTTGAAGTATTTCAATACTTTTAAATTTATTAATGATTGCTTTATGGCCTAACATATGGTCTATCATGGAGAATGTTCCATCTGCACTGAAAAAGAATGTATATTGTGCTGTTGTTGGGTGAAGTGCTCTGCGGATGTCTATAAGGTCCACGTGGTGGATTGTTTTGTTTAGTTCTTCTGCATCTTTGTTGGTTTCCTTTTCCCAATTATTCTATCTTTCATTAAAAGTGGTGTATTAAAGTCTCCTACTAAGACTGTGGAATCATCTATTTGTCTTTCCAATTCTTTTAACATCTGATTTATATATTTTGGTGCTCTTTCATTGTGGCCATAGATATTTATTATAGTTATATCTTCTTCTTCAACTGACCCTTTAATCATTATATAATGTCCTTTCTTGTCTCTCATGGTGGTTTTTGCCTTAAAGTGAATTTTATCAGAAATTAATATTGCCACTCCTTGTCTTTTTGCTGGCCTTTTGCTTGATATATATTCTTGCAACCTTTAATTTTTGGACTATTTTTCTCTTTGTCTCTAAGGTGTGTCTCTTGTAGACACCATGTTGATAAGTTATGACTTATTATCAGTTTGCAACTCTTCGTTTCTTGAGTAGTGCATTCAATCCATTGACATTCAGTGTAATTATCCATTAAGTATGAATTGGTTGTTATTATTTTGCCATTTGTTTGTTCATGGTGTTTCTGATTTCTTTATTGCATAACTGGATTTGTTTCTGGGTTATGTCATCATGTGTATTATGGTCAGTTGTTGTTTGCTGTTATTGTTTCTGTGTACAAAGGAGTCCTTTTAGTATTTCGTTATAAAGCTGGTCTGGTTTTAATGAATTCCCTTAATTGCTGCTTATCTGGAATTCTCCTAATTTCACGATCACATTTGAGGCAGAATTTTGCCGGAGTCAGTGCAGGGATTCAGTTGAGGAGAGGAAACCCAGGCATGACAAAAGGAGCAGGGCAGGAGAATGGGAGAAAGGAGAGGAAATGGCGCAGCAACAGGGACAAAGGAGGAGTCAGCCACAGGGATCCAGGTGAGGAGAGTGAACCCAGGTGACGACCCAAAGCTGCAGGGCGGCTGAGCAGGAGAAAGGAGAGGAAAGGGCCCAGGAATTGGGACAGAAGAGGAGTCAGGCAAAGGGATCCAGATGAGAAGAAGGAACCAAAGCATGCCCAAAGCAGCAATGCAGGAGACCAGGTGCAAGGAGAGGATAAGGGCCAGGTACCAGGAAAGATGAGCAGTGAACCACAGGGATCCAGGTGAGGGAAAGGGAACCCAGGCAAGCCCAAAGCAGCAGAGCGGGTAAGCAGGAGAAAGGAGAAGAAAAGGCCCAGGGACCAGGACAGACGAGGAGTCAGCCACAGGGAAATAGGTGAGGAGAGGGAACCCAGGTGATGCCCCAAAGCGGCAGGGTGGGAGAATGGGAGAGAGGAGAAGAATAGGCCCAGGGACTGAGACAGAGCAAG
>NW_006922363.1:646296-647010 GCF_000298275.1 Orycteropus afer afer
TGAATAGCAAAGAAACACTGTCTGATACATTATGGCTCAACTTTATGAATAGTCCGGATAGGTTAGAAGGGTCTCAAAATAGGACTGGGAAAGAGCTGCATCATCAGAGCAAAATCAGCCTTACTCATATGGATAAGGTAAGGCTTTTGAGACCTCCATTTGATGATGTGGCATCAATCAAATTGAAAAGAAAAGGCAGCAAACATCCATTAATAATCGGAATGTGGGATGCACAAAGTATGAATCTAGGAAAATTGAAGTTCTCAAAAATGAAATGGAATACATAAAGATTGGTATCCTAGGCACTAGTGAGCTGAAATGCATGGGTTTTGGCCATTTTGAATCAGACAACCAGATGATCTACTATGCTGGGAATGACAGTTTGAAGAGGAATGGCATGGCATTCATCATCACAAAGGATGTTTCAAGATCTGTCCTGAAGTACAATGCGATTAGTGATAGGATAATATCCATACGCCAACAAGGAAGACCCATTAATACGACTATTATTCAAATTTATGAACCAACCACCAAAGCCAAAGATGAATAAATTGAAGATTTTTAGCAACTTCTGAAGTCGTAAACTGACAGAACATGCAATCAGGATATGTTAATTGTCACTGATGACTGGAATGCAAAAGTTGGAAAAAAAAAAAAAAGAATCACTAGTAGTTGGAAAATTTGTCCTTGGTGACAGAAATAATGCTGGAACTC
>NW_006922363.1:647289-648612 GCF_000298275.1 Orycteropus afer afer
GAATATATCCCTCCTGAATTTAGAGACCATCTAAAGAATAGATTTGATGCGCTGAACACCAACGACCGAAAACTAGAAGACCGGTGGGAGGAAATCAAGAACATTATCCATGAAGAAAGCAAGAGATCACTAAAAAGACAAGAAAAGAAGAGGAGATAAAAATGGATGTCAGGAGTTCCTGCAAGATGGCGGACTAGGCAGAAAGACTGCACAGACCCTCTTCAACAGAGAAAAGGGAAACCAAATAAAACAGACACAGAAGATAAGCCTGGACCACTGATCCTTGAAGGGAAGGATATAGAAATGGATTAAACCCCAACAAGCAGAAGAATTTGTGTGAAAATAACAAAAAAGGAGACATACGGAGCTGCAGTCTGGCAGCGGTCGTGAGCGACCCCGATTGCACAGGCAGCTTGGAGATTCCCAAGTGGTGGTAGGACTTAAGAGTTAACCTAAAAATCACCCTGCTAGTCAGGGACTGCACAGAGGACAGTGCACAGTGGCTGGGGAACAAAGGGAGAAGGTGAAGAGAAAGGTGGGCTGCGCTGTGGACTTTTGCCCATCCGGAGGGTGCCGCCATTTTGCAGGTTTAAAAAGCAGCTTGACTATTTTGGATATTCAAGAAGAAAACGCTCTCGCAGATTCCTGTGGAGGGAGGGCTTAAGAACTAACCTAAAAATCACCCTGCTAGCCAGGGACTGCACGGAGGACTGTGCATGGTAGCAGGGGAACAAACGGAGAAGGTGAAGAGAAAAGTGGGCTGAGCTGTGGACTTCTGCCAGACTGGAGGTTGCCGCCATTTTGAGGGTTTTAAAAGAGGCTTTACTATTTTGGATATTTAAAGAGACAGCGCTCTCACAGATTCCTGGGGCTTAAGAACACGTTCTGCTTTCTAGTAACCCAAAGGACACTTGGGACCTGTAAGACTGACAACGTTTTTGAAGGTTATTCTATTGTAATTTGTTTCTGATTGAGTGGGAGACAATAAGAGCCCCCCCATTAGACACAAGTACACCCACACCTCCTGCAACTACACTACTGAGCGACAGCCACAACCTCCTTCTCCACCAATGGGCCAATGAGAAAAAACCACCAAGAAGAACCGGAATCACCATTGACTGCTCTTCACAACCAGTTAACAGAGATCTAAATACAACAACACCACAATGCCTCGGAGACAACAGACCATCACAGCCCACACAAAGAAGCAGGATAAACTGGTAGAAACAAGAAAGCAGGATACAGACCCAGAACACATCCCTGAGGAAGAAGCAGCATTGGAACTCTCTGATAAGGAATTCAAAAGAATTATCTTTAGGTATC
>NW_006922363.1:660741-662039 GCF_000298275.1 Orycteropus afer afer
TTGCTGATCCAATAGAGCCTGGTGGAACCACTGAGACTATGGCCCCTAGCTGCCCTTCAGGTCTGGAATTGAACCCACACCTGTGGTTTCCAGCAAAACAGAAGACAGGCACATGAGTTGAACATTTACCTGAGGTAGATACACTCCTTGGAGAGAACAATCATTTAGAAAGAAGGGCAGCCTATGCACAGGGAGACACCTTAGTGGGCAGGAGTCCATGGAGGGATGGACACTGAGAAGAGGTAACTATGGGGAGGATGTGGGAAGGGACCTGTTGCATTGTGATAAACTGTAGTCAATGTCATGAGACAAATTATATGTGAGGTGCTGTATGCAAAGGGAATTTGCTCTGTAAATCTTCACCCAAATCACAATAATAAAAAAAAAAGGGGGGAAAAATGGATGACAAAAGAGGCTCTGAAACTTGCCCTTGAGAGAAGAGTACCTAAAGCAAATGGAAGAAATGACAAGATAAAAGAGCTGAACTGAAGATTTCAAACAGCAGCTCGAGCATACGAAGCCAATTACTATAACGAAATGTGCAAAGACCTGGAGTTAGAAAATCAAAAGGGAAGAAAACTCTCGGCATTTCTCAAGCTGAAAGAATTGAGGAAAAAAATTAAGCATTGAGTTGCAATATTGAAAGATTCTATGGGCAAATTATTGAATGATACACGAAACATAAAAGAAGATGACAGGAATACACAGAGTCATTGCAACAAAAAGAACAGGTCGGCCTTAATCCATTTCAGGAGGTGGCATATGATCTAAAACCAATGATATTGAAGGAGAAAGTGGAAGCTGCAAAGAAGGAATTGGCGAATAACAAGTCTCCAGGAATTGGTGGAATACTCATTGAAATATTCAAACATATGCATGCCCCATTGGAAGCACACATTAGGTTATGCCAAGAGATTTGGAAGACAGCTACCTGGCCAACTTACTGGAAGAGATCCATATTTGTACCCATTCCAATGAAAGGTTATTCCACAGAATGTGGAGATTATAGAACAATATCATTAATATCGAACAGAAGTAAGGTCTTACTGAAGATAATTCAAAAATGGTTGCAGCAGTATATTGACAGAGAACTTCCAGAGATGCAAGTTGAATTCAGAAGAGGACGTGGAACAAGGGATATCATAGCTGTTGTCAGATGGATCTTGGCTCAAGGCAAATACCAGAAAGATGTCTACTTGTGTTTTATTGACTATGCAATGACATTTGTTTGTGTGGATCATGACAAATTATGGATAACATTGAGAAGAATGGGAATTCCCAAACACTTGATTGTACTC
>NW_006922363.1:662289-667401 GCF_000298275.1 Orycteropus afer afer
TTACACCTCAATATAAAGAAAACAAAAATCCTCACAACTGGACCAATAAGCAACATCATGATAAATGGAGAAAAGATTGAAGTTGTCAAAGAATTCACATTGCTTGGTTCTACATTCGATGCCAATGGAAGCAGCAGTCAAGACATTAGACGACGTGTAGCACTGGGCAGGTCAACTGTGAAGGAACTCTTTCAAGTGCTGAGGCGCAAGGATATCTCCTTGAGGACTAAGGTGTGCCTGACACAAGCCATGATACTTTCAATCGCCTCATATGTATGTGAGAGCTGGACAATGAATAAGGAAGACTGAAGTAGAGTTGATGCTTTTGAGTTGTGGCGATGACAAAGAATGCTGAAAGTACTATTAACTGCAAAAAGAACTAACAGACCTGTTCTGGAGGAAGTGCAGCCAAAATGCTCCTTAGAAGAGAGACTGGCCAGACTTCGTCTCACCCACTTTGGTCATGTTGCCAGAAGGGACCAATCCCTGGAGAAGGATGTCATGCTTGGTAAGGTGGAGGGCAGACAAAAGAGGGGAAGGCAATCAACGAGATGGATTGACATGGTGGCTGTGATGATGGGCTCAACTATAGCAGGGATCGTGGAGCTGGCACAGCATCAGGTGGTGTTTCGTTTTGCTGTGCATGGGGTCGCTATGAGTCAGAAACGACTCAATGGCACCTAACAATAACAACATATAATTCTTGGTTGGAAATTTTTCTCTTTCATGGTCTTATATACACCATGCCATTGCCTTCTCTCCTGCATGGTTTCTGCTGAGAAATCAGAGCTTGGTCTTATTGATTGTCTTGTGTAGGTAATTTTTTGTTTTTCATATGCTGCTTTCAGGATTCCTTCTTTGTCTTTCGTTTTGGTGAGTTTGATTATCACACGTCTTGGTAATTTTCTTTTAGGGACTATCCTGTTTGACATTCATTGGACTTCCTGAATGGATATAGTCTCATCTTTCATCATATTATGGAAATTCTCTTCCAATAAATCTTGGACAATTTTCTCAGTGGTTTTCTTTTTCTCTTCCTGTTCTGGAATTCTGGTTACACATAGATTATTCCTTTTGATGGTATCCCACATGAATCTTAGGCTTTCTTCATTTTGTTCTGATCTTTCTTCCGACTGATACCTTTCCAAAAAAGTATTGAGATATTTGTCTTCCATCTCATTAATTCTTTGTTTCAGTCATTCAATTACACTCCTTTGCCCTTTCAATGTGTTATCTATTTCTGAAAATTTAGTATTAATCTTCTGGATTTCTATCTTCAGATTTTGTATCATTTCTAATTTTTCATTTATTTTGTCCTTTTATTCTTACAATTTCTTCTGAAATTGTTCTAGGGTTCTGTCTGTGTTTTCCTTAATTCTGTCAGTGTTTTCCTTGACCTATCTCTCAATCCATTGCAGGTACCAATTATAATTCTTTTGAATTCCTCATCAAGGGGTTTCAATGTTACTTCTTCAGGGAGGTGTTCTGTGTCTGTATACTGCTCCCTTGTTTCTACTGCTTTATCGTGCTTCTTTGTGTGGACTGTGTTTTTGATGATCTGTTTTCTCTGAGACATTGTGACTTTGTTGTATTTATATTTATGTATGTTGGAGTGATTCACCCAAGACTTTCATTTTTTTTTTTCTTTTGGGTGTATCTGAATAAGCATGGTACAGTGGTCCTCTATTTGCCAGTTCCCATCACTTATGTACCCACCACCTGTCTCCTGGTAGGTGTGACAGAGATTGAGAGTTGCTCCACAGGTCCCTGTCAACTGTTTGTCAAGAGCAGTTAAGGGTGCATCAGGCTCATATTAGTGGCTGTTTATCATTGGCCATTTGGTGCAGAAGGAAGTGTTGGCTCCCACTCAGCAAGTGTAGCTGCAATAGGTATAATTGTCATTGGTTTGTATTGTCATGGTTGCTCTCTACCACTCAGTTACACAAAGACAACAATTGAAAAACCGTCAAAAAAAGTTAAAGCAAGAGTACAAAAAACATAGCACATAAACACACAGGAACAATAATCAAAAAGAGAAAAAGGAAAGGAATAAAAGAAAAAGAGGAAAGGCAATAAATGAGTGAAAATATTGAAAGAAATACTTTTAAAAGCCAAAAGTAATATGTATAGAAAAAAGGTGGGGAAATGCAGTATCTGGGGAGTGGGGAGTAAGAGAAAAGAGGTAAAGTAGGTGAATAATGAAGAAAAATATGGGAAAAATGTAAAAAGAAAAACAAGCAATGGAGCTTCCATAAAAAAAGAAACAGCAGATGATAAATCAGAAAAACAAGGACAGGAAAAATCCCCATGATCTCAGCTATAATCAGCCTTGATCTCAGCTCCAGGCCAATGTTGGTGACTTACCATCATCATCCTCTCATTTTCCACTTCATTGAGCAATTCAGAAAATTCTTTGAAGGATTCAGCTGGAAGGAGAGAATAAAAGATGACGCACATTAATCATGTGATGTGATAGGGAAGTACACAGGGATATGTGGAACAGCAGGTACGGACCAAAGCCTCAAACCCAATGGACACTCAAGGAAGCTGCCAAATCCTGGCTAAATTGTTTTGCTAATACCCTCTGAAATATTTCAAAAGGAATATTTCATTTACTCTTCACAGCTACAATTGGGAGTAGCAAGGATTTCTCTCATTTCATAGACAAGCAAATAGATTAGAAGACAGGACAATGGGTTTGCAGTAGAAAGGCAGCTCTATAATTTCAAAACTTGGGTTTGGGTCATTACTCCACTATTCACCATACTAAACAACTTTATCCCCATCAAATTAGACTTATTATGCCTCAATTTCCTCATTAGTAAAATATGAGTAATAGTTACTTCAGAGTAGTCATAGAGGTCAAATGAAATAATGAGACAAAAACAGGTTTTATTGTCATTTTTCTAGATGTTAGAAGCAGTGAGGTTGAATAAAAAGCACATTAAACCAACCACCTTAAGTAAGTTACTCAATCTCTCAGAGGCTCCTTTCCCTTTTCTAGAAATGATAATTTCAATCTCGGTAGGTTGCTTTGATGATTAAGATATTAAACATAAAGTTCAAAGCACACATAGCAACCATTTAATCACTTTCAGTTCTATTCCCACCCTCTAGTTCTAAGGCAGTGCTTTTCATCCTTAACTACAAATTAACTGAGGAGCTTACACAAGTGTCAGTGGCAAACTGCTTCCCATACCAGTTAAACTCAGATTAAACTGCTAAGTCACAGAAACTATAATTGGTCTGACAAATTAAAATGCAAAGTTTAATTAAGGAAATAAAGGGTAACTATCTGGGAATATCTCCGAATACTAAAACAACAACAACAAAGAATGAAAAAAAAAAAAAACTCTAACAACAAAACCATGCTGTCATAGTACAAAAAGCAGTAAGTTCAAGTTACACTCTTCTTCCCTGTTTGTCTAATAGTTGTTATATTTAATCACCATCCCCTTTGGCCAAATTTTATCAGAGGAATGTGGACATTAGGTTCAAAAACAAAAACAAGATAAATATCTTGTTGCATAGTAACACAGAGGATTCACATGGTCTGGTCCAAACCCTCATGTGATGCTTCAAAACCTGGAAACACCCACCATTAGCAGGCATCCAGGCCCTGCTCAAACACCCCCAATGACATGATAGTAGGATAAAACTCTTGTACTGGTATGCCCAGGACAACTCCAGTTTTAAACTGAAAGTATCACAGTACAAGAAATCCCTCAGTTCTGGGCAAACTGAGTCAGTCCCTCTAAATTCCTTCATACTCCACTCTCCTGTGGCAAGCCATTCCCCACTTTATAGATGTCTCTATTAAAATTTCTTCCTTAATATTAATATAAAATCCATCTCCCTGTATTCTAGTTTAGTTTCTTCTCATTTCCTGAAGAAAAAGCCTTTTGTGGGATTGTAGATAAGAATGGCACGTGCTGTCTTAGAAAGAATATTAGAGTGTTAGATTATTTGTATTCTACTTTGGAGGGCAACATAGCAAAATAGAAGGAGCATGAATTCTAGAGTGAGAGAGACTTGGATTTACAATTTTATTTACAACCTTATTCTCTCTCTCTCTCTCTCTTGCTATGTGACTTGAACTTTGATTTTCAGTTGCATCTGTTGTAAAATGGGCATCACGATATCTATCTGAAACTGTTTCTATAAGTATTAAATTAGATGGTAAATATAGAGTACAAACACATAAATCAGTAAATCCATTGTTGTCAAGTCAGTTGTGACTCATGGCAAACCATGTGTCTCAGAATAGAAACTGTTCTCCTAGGGTTTTCTTGGCTGCTTTTTTCAGATGTAGATTGTCTGGCCTTTACTCTGAGGTGACTCTGGGTAGACTTGAGCTTCCAATTTTCCAGTTAGCAGCCAAGTTTATTAACCATTTCCACCAACCAGGGACTTCTGCCAGCACACAGCAGACGATAAATATTAGCTCCTTCTCTGCCATCACAAACTTCTAATCTTCTAGTCTCGGCTACACTACTTAATGACAGGATTATTAGCAAGTCACATCCAGATAGCAGGATATCAATTTATTCATATACAAAACAATGAAAAATTAAGCTAAATACTTTTTAATTCCCTTCAAATTTTAATAACTACTATTCTAAATTTCCCATCTTTTTATCAGAAAAATCTCACTGCCATTGCCTTGGATCCATGGGGACCCTTCCCTGGGTTTTTGAGGAGGTATCACAAAAGAAGTACATTGCTTCTCATCAGAAGCAGGAAGCAGTATATTATCTGACTTAAAGAAAACATATTGAAACTGGAAAAATCAAATGCCACTATATTAACATTGTCTAATAAAAAATATATTTTCTCTATTATAAAACTGGACAACTACTCCACTATTCCTCGTCTCAAACAAACTATTTTCAAAGTCAATGCACTACACATGAAAATGTAATTCTCCTAAACACTAAGTTTTCACAAATACCTGATAAGGAAACTTTGCAAAAACTGCAAACTTACTCAAACTTCAACCATAATGGAGAGAAGAAAAAATTCTGAGTAACACTCAGAGAAAATAGGGGAAAAAAAAAAAAAGGAATGTTCATTGACCTCCTGTGCCCAAACACTTTATCCTACAAAAGCAGT
>NW_006922363.1:667501-670073 GCF_000298275.1 Orycteropus afer afer
TCATATTGGAACACTTTTAAGAAAAGATTATTTTATGGAACTCTAAATGTAGACACCTAGTATTACAATCCTAGTATTATGACCTAGTCTTATGTACATACCTAGTATATGTATACATCTAGGATTATAATTGTTGGGTCACATGGCAACTGTATGTTTAACGTTTTTAGGAACTGTCAAAACTTTTTGAAATTGGATGTATCATTTTATGTTCCAATTACCTATGTGTAAGACTTTGAATTTCCCCACATCCTTGTCAATGCTTGTGATCGTCCATCTTTTTTGATAAAGACCATTCTGGACAGTCAGCCCTGGGATGAGAGGACAGCAGATGCTTGCACCCCGGGGGTAGGCCAGGTAAGTGACCAGGGCAGGGGAGACCAGGAAATAAGCAGAACACTATGGAACAGCTAAGGGAGACAAACTTGTCTGCCAGAGTGTTGTACTATGGTGGCTTAAGTATTGTTGAAAGGCTGTCGGCTATGCCACTGGTGTTGCCAGTAGGGTAACCCATGGTGGAGAGATTTCAGCAGAACTTCCAGGCTATGAGAGACTCAGAAGAAGGAAGTGGCCATCCACTTCTCAAAGAATTGGTCAGTGAAAACCTTATGAATGGCAGTAAAACAATGTCTAATATATTACGGGAAAACTTTATGAATAACTCTGAAACACTGTGCAATACAGAGCTGGAAGATGAGCCCCTAAGGTCTGATGGCACTCAAAATATGAATGGAGAAGAGTTGCCTCCTCTGAGTAGTGGTGACCTTAATGGTATGGATAGAATAAAGCTTTCAGGACCCCCATTTGCTGATGGCGTATATCTCAAGATGAGAAGAAACAGCCGCAAATATCCATTAATAATCAGAACATGGAATGTACAAAGTATTAATTTAGGAAAATTGGAAGCTGTCACAAATGCTGAAATGGACTGGTTTTGGCCATTTTTAATCAGATGATCATATGATCCACTATGACAGGAATGACAAATTGAGGAACCATGGCGTGGCATTCATCATAACAAAGAATGTATCAAGCTCTATCCTGAAGTACAATGCCATCAATGATAGAATAATATCCATATGCCTGCAGGGAAGACCACATAATACAGTTGTTGTTGTTGTTACGTGCCATCGAGTCCTCTCCAAATTATAGCAAACCTATGCACAGCAGAACAAAACACTGCCCAGTCCCATGCAAGCTCCATAATCCTTGCTATACTTAAGCTAATCGCTGCAACCACTGTGTCAATCCATGTTGTTGAGGGCCTTCCTCTCTTTCTTCGACCCTCCACCTTACCAAGCATGACATCCTTCACCAAGGAATGGTCCCTTCTGACAACATGACCAAAGTAGGTGAGACAAAGTCTGGCCATTCTCATTTCTAAGGAGCATTCCAGCTGCACTTCCTCCAGGATAGATCTGTTAGTTCTCTTAGCAGGACATGGTACTTCTAGCATTCTTTGCCAGCACCGCAAATCAAAAGCATCAATTCTTCTTCCATCTTTCTTATTCATTATCCAACTCTCACATGCATATGGGGTGAATGAAAATATCATGGCTTGTGTCTAAGGACAAAGGTGCACCTTAGTCCTCAAGGAGAAATCTTAGCTCTTCATCATTTGAAAGAGGTCCTTTGCAACTAATATGCTGGTAGCATAGTGCCTAAGGCACTTGACTGCTAACCAAAAGGCTGGCGGTTCAAACCCACCAGCCACTCCTCAGAAGGAAGGTTGTGCAATCTACTTCCGTATTGATACTGCTTCGGAAACCCAAGGAGGGGTCGCTATGAGTCGGGTCCAACTCGATGGCACATAACAACAACAACATACATCATCTGATGTCCTGACTGCTGCTTCCATTGGTGTACATTGTAGAAACAAGTAATGTGAAGTCTTTGAAAAATTCAAACTTTTCTCCATTTATCATGATGCTGCTTATATGTCCAGTTGTGAGGATTTTTGTTTTCTTAAAATTGAGATGTAATTCATACCTCTGACTGTATTCTTCAATCTTCATCAGTAAGTGCTTCAAGTCATCCTCACTTTCATCAAGCAAAGTTGTGTCATCAGTGTATCGCAAGTTGTTAATGATTCTGGCTCCAATCATGATGCCACATTCTTCTTGATATACTCTAGCTTCTCAGATTATTTGCTCAGCACATAGATTGAATACGTATGGTAAAAGGATATAACGTGGACAGACTCCCCTCTTGATTTTAAACCATTCAGTGTCCCCTTGTTCTCTTTGAATGACAGCTTCCTGGTCTACATACAGGTTCCTCATGAGTAAAATTAAGTGTTCTAAAATTCCTATTCTTCTCAATGGTATCCACAATTTGTTATGATCCACACAATCAAATGTTTTTGCATAGTCAATAAAACAGAAGTGATATCCCTCATTGCATGTCCTGTTCTGAATCCAGTTTACATTTCTGGAAGTTGTCACTCATCTATACCAAGAGATTTGGAAGTCAGATATGTAGCCAACTGACAGGAAGGGATCCATATTTGTACCCATTCCAAAGAAAGGTAATCCCAAAGAATGTAGAAATTATCAAACAATATCATTAATAT
>NW_006922363.1:671944-673133 GCF_000298275.1 Orycteropus afer afer
TCTTTATTGTTCTTATTGTAACTAGCAACTATTGAACCAAACAACATTATCAAAAACATCAGCAAACAGGAACAAATGGTAAAAATTGAGAGAGCACACTTCACCCCAGGAAGCTTAGAGTTTCCTTGAAACAGCCGCTTCAGACCGGTGACTATGTCACGCGGACCCCACCGGGGCTGTCGTGGCATACTTGTATTGTATTGACTACACAAAGGCATGCAATTGTGTGGATCATGACAGATTGTGGATAACATTGAGAAAAATGGGATTTCGAGAACACTTCAATGTTCTCATGAGGAACCTGTACATAGATGAGGAGGCTGCTGTTTAGACGGAACAAGGGGATACAGTATTGTTTAAATTCAGCAAGGGAGTGAATCATGGTTGTATTCTTTCACCATACTTATTCAATATGTATGCTGAGCAAGTAATCTGAGAAGCTGGACTGTGTGAAGAAGAAAGTGGCATAAGGATTTGGGGAACACTTATTAACAACCTGAGATAAGAAGACGATACAACTTTGCTTGCTGAAAGTGAGAATGACTTGGAGCACTTACTGATGAAAATTAAAGACTGCAGTATGGATTAGACCTCAATACAAAGAAAACAAAAATCCTCACAATTGGACCAATAAGCAGCATCACAATAAATGGAGAAAAGATTTAAGTTGTCAAAGACTTCATATTACTTGGTTTTACAATCAACACCAATGGAAGCAGCAATCAAAAAATGTATTGCATTCGGAAAATCTGTTGCAAAAACCCCTTACAAGTCCCGAAGACCAAAGATATCTCCTTAAGCACTAAGATGCACCTAACCCAAGCCAGGGTATTTTCAATCACCTCGTATGCATGGGAGAGCTGGATAATGTATAAGGAATACCAAAGAAGATTTGATGCTTTTGAGTTGTGGTGTTGGTGAAGAATGCTAAAAGTACATCAGACTGCTAAAAGAACTAATAGATTTGTCCTGGAGGAAGTGCGGCCAGAATGCTCCTTGAAAGTGAGAATGGCCCGACTTCATCTCACCTACTTTGTTGTCATAAGGGATCGTTCTCTGGAGAAAAATGTCATGCTTGGTAAAGTGGAGGGTCAAGGAAGAAGGAGAAGGTACTGAACATGGATTGATACAGCAGCAGCAGTGATGTGCTCAGGTATACTAGGGATTGTGAGGCTGGCCCAGGACCAGG
>NW_006922363.1:673782-676243 GCF_000298275.1 Orycteropus afer afer
TTTCTACCACTTTATCCTGCTTCTTTTTGTGGACTGTGATGGTCTGTTGTCTCCGAGGCATCATGGCATTGTTGTATTTAGATCTCTGTTAACTGTTTGTGAAGAGTAGTCAAGGGTGATTCCAAACTCTTCTTGGTGGTTTTTTATTGTTGGCCCATTGGTGAATAAGGAGGTAGTGGTTCTCGCTCAGTAAGTGAAGTTGCAAGAGGTGGGGGTGTAGTTGTGTGTTATGGGGACTGTTGTTGTCTCCCACTCAATTTGAAACAAATTACAATTGAATAACCTACAAAAAACTAAAAGCACATGGACAAAAAACACGCCATGTAATAACACAGGAACAGTAACAAAAAAAAAAAAAAAAGAAAAAAGAGAAAAAGAAGAAGAAAAAACAAGAAAACCTGCAATATCTGGGGATAGGGCATTAAGAGTAAAAAAGTTGAGAAGGAGAATAATGAATGAAAAAAATGGGAAAAATGCAAAAAGAAAAACAAGGAATGGAGTTAACCACAAGAAAAAATAGGGTAAAAAGAAAAACTTAAATAAAAAAAAAAATTCAACCAGTAACAGGGAATAGAAAAAATGCTGAAACTGGATCCTTGTAGGGGAAGATTAAGAATAATAGAAAAAGGATGAAAATATTAATAATAATAGTTGTTTTATAACAGACAAATACAAGCAAACTAATCACCAGAAAAAGAAAGCAAAAAAGAAAAAAATGTAAATAAAATAAGACAGAAAAAAAAAATCAGTGTAGGACAGGGCAGGGCACCCAGGATCCATCTGAGCACACAGACTGTGATGGAGGTCCTCTGGGCCCAGGAGGTAGGTGGGAGTGGAGGATGGCCACACCTCCATTCACCAAGCGGGTGTGGGGTATTAGAGTAACAAGAGGAATGTCGTACCTTTTCAGTCTTGCAGTTCCAGGGGTCCTTGGGGTTGCTGGAAAGCAGAACGTGTTCTTAAGCCCCGGGTTCTGCGAGAGCCCTGTCTCTTTAAATATCCAAAACAGTCAAGCCGCTTTTAGACTTTCAAAATGGCAGCAGCCTCCAGACCGGCAAAAGTCCACAGATCAGCCTGCCTTTCTCTTCACCTTTTCCGTTTATTCCCCAGCCACAGGAGGAGTCCTCCGTGCAGTCCCTGGCTAGCAGGGCTGATTTTCAGGTTAATTCTTAAGTCCTACCAGCACTCCGGAATCTCCAAGCTATCTGCACTGTCAGGATGGCTGCCAGACGGCAGCTCCGTATGGCTCCTTTTTTGGTATTTTCATGCAAATTCTTCTGCTAGTTGGGGTTTAGTCCACTTCTATCTCCTTCCCTTCAAGACTCAGGGGTCCAGGATTATCTTCTGTGTCTGTGTTAATTGGTTTCCCTTTTCATTGTTGAAGAGGGTCTGTGCAGTCTTTCTGCCTAGTCCACCATGTTGCCAGAACTCTACACTGTACAATTTCTTGACTGCTGCTTCCAAATGGGTTGATTGTGGATTGAAGTAAAATGATACAGCTGAAAACTTCATCTTTTCTCCATTTATCAGTTTAGATACTGGTCCAGTTGTGAGGATTTTTGTTTTATTTACATTGAGGTGTAATCCATACTGAAAACTGTAGTTATTGATCTTCATTGATAAGTTCTTCAAATCTTCTTCACTTTCAGAAAGGAAGGTTGTGTTATCTGCTTACTGCAGGTTGTTAATAAGTCTTCTGCCAATCCTGATGCTGTGTTCTGTTTCATATAGTCCAGCTTCTCAAATTATTTGCTAAACACACATATTGAATAAATATGGTGAAAGAATACAAACCTGATACAAACATTTTCTGATTTCAAACCATACAGTATCCACTTATTCTATTTGAAAGACTAACTCTTAGTCTATGTACAGGCTCTTCATAAACACAGGTAACTTTTATGGAATTCCTATTCTTCATAATGTTATCTGTAATTTGTTATGATACACACAGTCACATGCATATTCATACTCAATAAAACACAGGCAAACATCTTTCTGGTTTTCTTTGTTTTTAGCCAAGATCCATCTGAAATCAGCAATGATGTCCCTCATTCCATGTCCTTGGCATAAAGGAGTGAGCACCTCCAGCACTGCATCCATTTGTTGAAACAACTCAATGGTTATTCCATCAATTTCTGGAGCCTTGTTTTTTGCCAGTTGTTTCAGTACAGCTTAGACTTTTTCCTTAAATTGCATCAGTTTGTGATCATAAGCTACCTTCTTATCAGGAGGTAGAAAGCTACTATTAGTTGTAGAAATTGTTTATGATTATGAAAATTTTAAATTTGTGTTTAACCTAAATTAATTATTGTTCTAATGGAATTTTTATTTCAACAGTAGTTACATCAGCTTGAAGATAATACCTAAGACTTTGGACTGATAATACATTGATTTACTTAATGTATAGTCATGGAAACTTAGATAATTTGTAAGTAAGATAGAAAAATAAATATTAATA
>NW_006922363.1:676343-682053 GCF_000298275.1 Orycteropus afer afer
GTTTGTTCTATGTGAATGCTGCCCCTCTGATGTCTCATGGCTAATGGATCCATCGAATGCATCTCCCTAAGGTAGGTAAGTGCATGTCCCTGGGGTAGCTGTTCTGCATGTAGGTCTTTCTACTGCTGGGCTGAGAGAAAATCTATGGAAGTGAGTGCATTTCCAGACCCAAAGGATAACCGGGGGCTGTAGTCTTGGGGGTTCCACAAATCCCTTTCAGACCAGTAATTCTTGTCATTTTGGTGTTTATGAATTTTGTTCCACACTTTTTTCTGCCATTCTAATCAAGGTCTACAATTTTGATCCCTTACCAGGCATCATCTAGTTCTTCTGGTTTCAGAGTCATGGAGGGTGAGGTTCTCATAGTCCAACATATTTTTGGGTTGATTGTTTCTAAATGACTTTGATTTTCTTCACGCTTCTTTGTTCCAGACAAGAGGAGACCAACAGTTGCATCTTAGATGGCCACTCCAAAGGTTTTAAGACACCAGATGGTACTCACTAAAGTAGGATGCAGAACAAGATTTTTATGTACTCCAACCTAGGTTGTGCCAATTGAACATGATATCCTCCAAGACAATGGTAACATGCCAACAGGCCTAGTTATTCTCTCCCTCAAGGCATTTGGTTGTCTCTGAGAAATTACTCCATCCGTGTCTCCTGTTACTTATTTAATTAATTTATTCACCTACCCCCACCTAATCTTCTGACCTGTCTTCACTTTTGCCTATACCCTAGTGTCTGGTACAAGTGGTAATGCAGTATTGTGCATGTAATAGTATTTGCACGTTTCTGTGTCCTCTGTTTCTCCATTGTCACCATGCTAGTCACAGAAACTTTCCATACCTCCCCTTCTCCTCATATAAATCAACATGTGACCCCCAACTAGTCTGAAATTTTCTCTCCTTTTCCATCACAATCCAGGTAACTAACAATTTCCTTCCCTTGACTTTTCACAATAATGGAATCATACAATATTTGTCTTTCTGTGATTGAGTTATTTCACTCAGGATAATGTCCTCCAAATTCATTCACAATGTGAAATGATTTGTGTATTCTTCACTATTCTTTAATGTTACATAGTATTCCATTGTATAGTTTGGTTAACCATTTCTCTGTTGATGGGCATTTAGGTTGTTTCCATCTCTTTGCTATATTGAATTATGCTGCGAAGAACATGGGTGTGCATGTCTATTTGTGTCCTGTCACTCACCTCTTTAGGACATATTCCAAGTTATGTAATTGCTAGAGCAAATGTTATTTATATTTTCAAATTTTTAAGAAAACACCAAACAGTTTTACACAGTGACTGTATCATTTTGCAGTCCTACCAGCTGTGTATGAGAATACCAATCTCTCTGCACCCTCCCCAGTATTTGTTATTTTCTGTATGGTTGAATTTTGCTATTATTGCTGGGGTGAGATGATATCTCATTGTTGTTTTGATATGCATCTCTCTAATAGCTAATGATCATGAGCATTTCAAGTATCTGCTTGCCACATGTATATCTTCTTTAGTGAAGTGTCTGTTCATGTCCTTTGCTCATTTTTGAATTGGACTGTTTGTCTTTTCAGTGCTGAGGTGAGGAAGTTTGCTATAAATTTTGGACATAAGGCCCATGTAAGATATATCAGAGCCAATTATTTTTTCCCAGTCTGAAGGTTCTCTTTTTACCCTTTTGAAAGAGTCTTAAAATGCACATAAATAATTAATTTTTAAAAGGACCCAGTCATATAGTTTCTCTTCCACTGATTGTGCACTTTAGGTTATCCTTGATAGTCTATTTTTGCTGTAAATTGGGCCCCTATATTTGCCCCTATTTTATCTTTGATGAACTTTATAGTTTGGGGTATTGCATTTAAGTCTTTGATCCAACTTGAGTTCATTTTTGTGTAAGGGCTGAGGTATGGGTCTTGGTTCATTTTTCTGCAAGTGGATATCCAATTTTGCCAGCACCATTTGTTAATGATGGACCAGGAAGGAGAGAGAGAGAGAAGGTAGTGCAGGACGGTTTCAGAGCCAGCAGCCAGAGGAGGGAGCCAGGAACCAGGAAGGGGAGAGAGAGAGAGAGAGAAGGTGGTGAGGTGGTGACAGGCAGGTTTGAAATCAACAGCTGGAGGAGGGAACCAGGAATCAGGAAGGAGAGAGAAAGTAGGCAGCAGGAGGCAGTTCAGGGCCAGTGGCCAGAGGAAGGAATCAGCAAGGAGAGAGAGAAGGTGGCACAGTGGGTTCTGAAAGGCTGATGGAGACCAGGAAGTGAGGAGAGCAGTTTTGGAACAGCTGAAGGAGACAAATTTGTCTATCGGTTTGTCATACTGTGGTGGCTTGCATGTTGCTGTGAGGCTGGAGGCTATGCCACCTGTATTTCAAATGCCAGCAGGGTAACCCATGGTTGATGCTTTTGAGTTGTGGTGTTGGCAAAGAATACTGAAAGTACCATGGACTGCCAGAAGAACTAACAAATCTGTCCTGGAAGAAATGTAGCTGGAATGCTCCTTGGAAATGAGAATGGCCAGACTTTGTCTCACCTACTTTGGTCATGTTGTCAGAAGGGACTGTTCCTGGAGAAGGATGCCATGCTTGGAGAGTGGAATGCCCTCAATGAGACTGACTGACACAGTGGCAGCAAAAATGGGCTCAGATACAGCAAGGATCATGAAAGAATGAAGAAAATATATCAAAATAATATTTTTGTTTGTTTAGTGGAAAGCTTAGTGGTTAGGCTTTAGAGTCAGACACAACTGATTTATATACCACTTTTTTTAAGCCACTTATTAGATGTATTATCTGGGCAAGTTTATAAATCTTCCTTAGCCTCACTCTACCTCCTTAGGATTGCTCTGGGAATAAATGATGTAATGTATTTGAAACATTTTGAAAATAGTAAATGTAGATTATTATGTGTTCTATTTATTTGAATATTAACAGTCCATAAGTATTCTACAGTCTGTTTTCATAATTTTCTATAATGGAGTATGACTACATTATAATACAAAAATACCAATGACCTTTTCTTTTTTCTTATTTAAGAAAATTACCTAAGGTCATTCAACTAATAAATGGACAAGCCAATCTGAACCAAAGTACAGTCTCCTCCAAGTCCATATGCCTGTCATCATCTAGAGTGACCCAAGGTGTTAGAAAGGTAATTACCATAGAAATGAGATGGTGACAGGGATAGCAAGAAAAGCTCAGAGTGAGCAATTACTAGCGTCACTGATGCTCTTATGAAGGGCTGGAACTTTGAAGCCTGATCCTGCTGAGAGATACTCCTGGGAAACTGACCTTCACCCAATCTACTAGTCAACTTTCAGAAATGTAGTGAAGTTGTTTTGTACCACTTATTTTCCCTTAATGAATGGGCCAGCATCTAGCCAGAGGTCTCTAGACCAATCAGATGGGAAACAATGTCCATAAGAATGGGAGAGGATGAGATTCATGTCTCATAGTTTCCTCAACCTGAATATATGACCAAGCACATTTCAACTTCCTCAGGTAAACGACCCTATGGAAACTTAGATGTCCTTTCTAGGTGGCACTTTCCTTTGGACATACTCTAGGTTATGTGCTGCTATGTGAATCCTAGAATATAGACAATATTGAAGTTTATGTGAGTCCTGTGCTCTAGGAAAGCAGCAATGGTTAAGAAATCCCCTCACATTTTTCTTTTCTAAGCAAAGGCTAATCTCAAAGGACTACCAAGTCATCAAAGGACTATCTTTCCTGATGACTCTCAAATCTTCAGGATGACTCCCTTGTTTACCTGCCTATGTTAAGCCCCAGGCCACTTTGCTTTTCTTTGTGATCTTCCTCATTAATAACTGCTTTCCTTAATGTAATAGCCTAAATAAAATCATCTCCTTAATTGCCTACTGTGCAATTTTGGGGATTTTCAACTTACAGCAGAGCAATTTGATAATCTCTGTAAATGACTTAGTGACTTATAAAGATTTGTCTCTGTTAGTTGAAGGATAATAAAGAATCCAGTATGGTAGTTGTTTCTGTTTGTCTGTTTTGAGCTTCAATCAATTAAAAATGTCATGCACAGCAGCAAGTAGATAGACTAGTGAGATTTGTATTTCTGGTGTTTACTCTTGATTAATGGTTGAAATTTTAGAATTGAAGCTATAAGCTGTCTGTGTGTTTTTTTGTAATTAAGAAAGGAATTTACCTTATTCTGATGTAAAATATTTGCCTACATTCAAATTGTATTAACAAATTAGATTAAATATTCTCTTCAAAGAGGCCATTTTGATGAGTATAGAGATAAATGAGCATTTATATAGATAGAATATTCCTGAAATTCCCCAAAATTAAGAATACTGAAACAGACTTACTTTCAATGTTCAACAAAAAGAGGTATACTTATGGAAACTATCTCACAAATATTCTCAGAATTTAGGTTCAATCATATATCCAAAAGGGTCTACTATCTAAAATATATAAATTTAAAGAATTTAACAATAAAAAGATAAATAATCCAATTAAAAAATGTAGACATTTCACCAAAGAATATCCAAATGGCCAACAAACACATGAAAAGAAGCTCAATGTCTTTAACCACCAGAAAGAAGCAAATCAAAATGACAAGATACCACTTCTCATTCTCACTAGTATGGCTAAGATTAGAAACAAAGCAAAAGCATGGAAAATAGCAAATGTTGGCAAGGATGAGAGGAAATTAGTATCCTTAAAAATAGATGGTGGGAATCCAAAATGGTACAGCTGCTGGAAAAATAGTGTCACAGTTCCTATTAACTATTTTTAAATAACTAAAAATGCAATTACCATATGACCTTGCAATTCTTCCCCTCTGTATATACACAAGTGACCTGAGATCACTGACATGAACAGACTTATGCATACCAATTTTCATTGAAGCACTATCCACAATAAGCAACAGGTAGAAGCAATCTAAATGTACATCAATGGATGAATGGAAAAATAAAGTGCGGTACATACACATAATGGAATACTACTCAGCCATAAAGTGAAATGAAGTCTTATTACATAAACAACATGGGTGAACCTTGAAGTCATTATGTTGAGTGAAAAAATTCACTCCCAAAAGGACAAATAATGTATGATTTCACTTATATGAAATGACAAGGTCAGACAAATATGTAAACAACAAAGTTTATTTCTAGTTACTGGGGCAAGAGGGAGAGGGTAAGCCATTGTTTGGAAATTAGTAAATTTCTGTTTCTGATGAAGGGAAACATGGCATCAAGTGAAAGTATGACTGCACAACATCAATAAGGTAATTGATACCACTAAGGTATGCTCCTGAAAAAGGTTGATCTTGCCAAAGATATGATATATATTTATTTCTACCATAAACAAAAGTAGCTGCTGATACAACCTATGCAAAACCAAGTATGTCATGGGATTTTTTTCTACATTGTGAGTCTTAGGGTCATAATTTCGTGGGACATTCCAGTTAATTGACCGTGGAGGTTCTGGTCTCCTACCAGTTTGTTGTGTAGTGTGTGGGGTCTTATAAACTTGTAAGTGGATTTCCAAGGTATAATTCATCTTTATTTGCTGGGATCATCAGAAGAAGGTTCAGGAATCAGTGGAGGAAATGGAATACATATCTAATCACCTCCATGCACAACTATTCCCTTTACAACGAAGCCAGAAGAACTGACTGGATGGTGCCCAACTACCATTAAAGAACAATTACATAAAACAATCTGTAGAAGAATC
>NW_006922363.1:689353-690700 GCF_000298275.1 Orycteropus afer afer
TATATGGAACATAAAGGCTATATACTTTAAGGTTTGTACATGTATGTGTTCATTTTGCCCACTTTGAAAAGTTGTACTGCAAAGGTTTTGGTTTTGTTAAGATAAAAAGAGAATACTTTTGTCCTAAATTAAAATGAATATTTCAGAATGATAAAGAGGAAAATGTAGGATAAAATCTGAATGCACGCAGAAAGCTATAAAAGGTTTGTGGAAAAGAAATTTATGACTCTGGTCAAAGCTGGCTAATGTTTAATGGATTTCTTTATAAGATTTTTTAAAAAACAGATTTTTAGTATGAATTGTTACAGTGATGTAAAATGAAAACTGCTAAAATTTGAAAAATTGGATTACTAGTCTGGTTATTGATACGAGGTTATAAAGGTTATGCTTTACCTTCTGTGTTGCCTGCCTTGATAACATAGATTCTATAACTTTTCACATTGACTTTATTATGTCCTTGATTATTTAAAAAAACAATAGTTTCTAACTTAGAAAAATGCTAAAGGTGTTTGTAATCCAATTACCTTTTATGCTTGCTTTAAATATTAAATTATCTCTTTGGTTTAATTGGTAGCTAAGTGTTTTTTCTCAGTAACTTATGATACTATCCCAATATCATGATCAAAACTCTTGTCAACTTTTGATGTTTCACCTTATTAAAACTGAACAACATCGTCTGCATCTGAAACTGTCTTTGAAATTGCCCAGAGGAGCTCTTAAAAAAATCACAAAAAGGATGTTTTCTTACACCTGTGTGGTAGATAAGATTGTGGGTCAGTTTGGCTGGGTCATGGTTTTGAGTAGCTGAGCAGCTGGATGTAGTAATTCCCTATGATGAAACTGTAATCACCTCTTGTGTAGAATCTGCTATGGGCACTTAATCAGTTGAAGAAGGGTTGCCTTCAGATGTGGCCAGCTTCCAGTATATATGGAAGCTTTGAGAAAGGTCTTTAAGTTTTTGGCACATCTGGATCCTGCATTTTGCTGTCTTCATCTCAGTGGCTTGCTTTGTTGCCTAACAATATTGCGATTGTTCCTGGAGTTGAACCAGAAGTCTACCATGTTGCCTATTGATTTTGGGATTGTGACATTCTACTTGTCAACCTTGGATTTGTCAGTCTCAGCAGCCAGAAGCTGTATGAGTTACTAGAAGCCTCCAGCTCCAGAGACCCTGAATAAGAGGCAGAGCTTAAGCCCAAGGTCAAGTGCTGAATTTGGACTTCTAGCCTCCCAAACTGTAAGAAAATTAATTCCTGTTTGTTTAAGCCATGTATTTGTGGTACTTCTTCTATTACAGCAGCACTAGAGAATGAAGACAGAATTTGGTACTGAGAGTGTCCTGTTGCT
>NW_006922363.1:692669-693908 GCF_000298275.1 Orycteropus afer afer
AAATGAGAAACAGAATTTAAAATTCTAATGGAATCCAGACATTCTGAAGCCATTGAGGTCAAATTACCTCCTGGAACCATTACCCTGAGAAAATCTTTAACCCTGAACTGAAACTATCCTTCAAGGATGAAGTCATATTTGAATCAAATGATGTTATTGTGTGCAGTCAAGTTGATCCAATTCACAGATGCCCTACAGAACACAGTAGAACTGTGCCCATAGGTTTTCCTAGGCTATAATTTTTACAAGAGGAGACCATTAGGTCTTTTCTTGTGATGAGCTACTGTTGAATTCAAACTGCCAATCTTTAAGTTAGCATCCAACCACAATAATACTATAGCCTGAAATTAGAAAAGAATGTCTGCATTGAGCACTGCGATTTTTAAAGAATCATCTATATGTGATCAAATTGGCAACGACAACTTGAAAGAAAAGATACTTCCTCCAAGATAAATTTGTTAGTTCTTCTACAGTCCAACATACAATCAATATTCTTCACCAACACCACAATTCAAATGCATCAACTATTCTTCAGTCGTCCTTATTCATTTTCCAGCTCACATGCACATGAGGCAACTGACAATATGATGGCTTGGATAAGGCACACCTCAGACTTCAAAGTGTTATGCTTCTAATTAAACATTTTGAAAGGAACTTGTGCAGCAGATTTGCCCAATATATAGTATGATTTCTTATCCTTTTTTCTTTTTTAATTTTACAAGGCAATTTATTAAGGAAAATCAAATGGACAGAACACAATGAAAATATCATTATAATTTTTAAAATGTAAATTAAAACTATAATGAGGTATTATTTTCATCCTATCAGGCTGGAAAAATTAGAAAATTTTATGACATGCAGAACCGGAAAAGGAAGGCATAGAAAAACAGTCAGGCTCATGACCTGTGATGAAAAGTTACATTGATTCAGTCTCTTTTTTTTTTTTTTTTGTCCAATCCATTCATTTTATTTTCTTTTTTTGCAGTGTACCCTCCCCTGCCCTCTCACCCCTGGTAACCAACAAAGAAAGTTGCTTTGCATATATAAACATTTCCTTGACATTTTTTTTTTTATTTGAAGGGTGATATTTTTGATTCCATGGCAAAGAATTTATCTGAAACTTTTTTTTTATTTTAATTGTGATTTGGGTGAAGATTTACAGAGCAAATTCACTTTCCATACAGCAGTTTACATATACTTTGTCTCATGATATTGACCACAGTTTACCACAATGCAACA
>NW_006922363.1:701147-708611 GCF_000298275.1 Orycteropus afer afer
AGGAGACTCAGACCACTCAATGAAGGAGCTTTTTACAGTTGCCAAGTTGACAAGGGGTAGAAATGTGGCAGCTGAAGTTGTGTGTCAACTTTGCTGGGCTGTGGTTTTTACTGGCTAAGAAGCTGGATGCTGTTGTTCCCTGGGATGAAACTGTAATCACCTCCATGGTGGAATCTGCTATGTGTACCTAAATAGTTACCTGCTTCCATTATATATGGAGAAGCTTTGAGGAAGGTCTCTAACTTTTTGGCACATCTGGAACCTACATTTGGACAAGGCTTCATCTCAGGGGCCTGCTGTGTTGCCTGCCAAGATGGTTCCAGGGCTTGAACCAGTGGTCTGTAGTGATGCCTGTTGATCTTGGGATTGTGCAATTCTACTTGGCAACCATGGGTTCATCACGCTAAGCAAGTAGCAGCTGCATGAGTTACAAGAAGCCACTTACTAGAGAAGGCCTGGCATAAGAGGCAAAGCTGAAGTACAAGGTCAAGAAGCTCTCACCCAGGCCCTAGAGGTGGCACTCTAAATTTGGACTTCTAGCCTCCTAAACTATAAGAGAATAAATTCCTCTTTTTTAAAGCCATCCATTTGTGATATTTCTGTTCCAGCACTACAAAAGACCCAAGACAACTTGTAAAGACAGAAATTCTAGAAATAATTAGATTTAGTTGATATGTTGCTATTAATCAGTTATATGCAAAGCACTGTCAAATCAGAAGAAATGTTTAGAATTCACCAGGTAAAATTTAAATGTGTAAAATGTTATTAATATACAAATTTCAGCAATTGTATTCTGAACACTAAGTTCCTAGAGAATAATCAAAGTCCTGGTTATTCATGATGTGTTTCAACTTGTCAAAGTCCTAGAGCTGCCTTACCTAGTATGAGAAAATAAGAATATAGTGATATAAGTAATGAAAGTTATTTTTTAAATGGTTAACTTGGTTACAAATTTACTTATTTAATTTAATTTTACATCTTCTACACCTATGGTTTTCAACTGGGAATTAATATCACTTATTTCTGGACTTCTATTAATGTACAAATGTAAGCATCTAAAGTTACTTGAAGGAGATCTGGTAGCATAGTGCATAAAGCACTTGACTGCTAACCAGAAGTCTGGTGATTCAAACTCACCAACCACTCCACAGAAGGAAGTTTGGGCAATCTACTGCTGCAGTGATACCACCTTGGAAACCCATGGAGGGGTCGCTATGAGTTGGATCTGATTCGACGGCACATAACAACAATAAACTTACTTGATATTCTTGATATATTCTAACTGAAATATTGACATATTCATGGCATATTATGACAAGATTATTATATGTTATACCAGAATAAAAAATAATGTGGATACCAGCAAAATATTGTCTAATATAGTGCCAGAAGATAAGCTTCTCAGGTTGGAAAGTATGCAAAATACAACTAGGGAAGAGCTGACTCCTCAAAATAGAATCGATTTTAATGACATGGATAGATTAAAGCTTTCTGGATCTTCATTTGTTAATGGTCATGAGTCAAAAAGAGAATAAACACCTGCAAATATTCATTAATAATCTGAATATGTAATGTACAAAGGAAAATTGTAAGTTGTCAAAAGTGAAGTGGAATGCTTGAAGATCAATATCCAAGGCAATAGTGAGCTGAAATGCACTAATATTGACCATTTTGAACCAGACAATCATATGGTCTACTATGACAGGAATGACAACTTGAATAGTGTCACATTAATTGTCAAAAATAACACTTCAAGATATACCCAAAAATGTAACACTGTCAGTGATAGGATAATTATGCGAACACATACAAGGAAGACCAGTTAATACAAGTATTATTCAAATTTGCACAGCAACCACTAATGCTAAAAATGAAGAAATGAAGATTTATATGAGGTGCTGCTGTATGAAATTGATCAAACATGCAATCAAGATGCATTATAATTGCTGGTAATTGGAATGTGGAAGTTGTAAATAAATAAGAAAAATCAGAAGTTGGAAAATATGCCCTTGACAATAGAAACAAATCAGGATCATATGATGGAATTTCACAAGATCAGTAACTCTTTTTTTTTTAATAATATAATCATAGATGATAAACATAGATCATACTTAATGGAATACACAGGAATCAAATCAACTATATTTGTGGAAAAAGATGATAGAGAAGCTCAATATCATCAGACAGAAGAAGGGCAGGGGCCTATTATAAGACAGATCATCGATTAATCATATGCAAGTTTAAGCTGAAGCTAAAGAAAATTAAAACAAGTCCATTAGTTCCAAAGTATGACATTGAATATATCTTACCTGTATTTAGAGACTATCTTAATAATATATTTGATCCAGTGAACACTAGAAACAGAAGACCAGACAAGTTGTGGGATGAGGTGGAGGACAGCATTCATGAGGAAAACAAAAGGTCAATAAAGACAGAAAAGGAAGAAAAACCCAAGATGAGACTCAGAAGACATTCTGAAACTTCCTCTAGAATGTAGAGTACCTAAAGTGAATGGAATAAAGGATAAAGTAAAAGAGCTAAACCAAAGAATTCAAAGGACGGCTTGTATGTCAAGACAAACTAAAGTATTATAATGAAACGTGCAAAAATTTGAAAAAGGAAGTACATCCTCAATACTCCACAAACTGAAAGAACTGAAGAAAATTTCAAGCCTAAAGTTCCAATATTAAAGTGTTCTGTGGGAAGGAAATTGAACAATGCAGGATGCATAAAAAGAAGATACAAGGAATACATGGAGTCACTGGACCAAAATGAATTGGTCAATGTTCAACCATTTCAGGAGGTAGCATATGATTGGGACCCAATGTTACTGAAGGAAAAAATTCCAAAATATGCTGAAAATGTTGGCAAAAAAGGAGACCCCAGGAATGGACAGAATATCAGTTGAGATGTTTCAACAAACAGATGCAACTCTGAAAGTGATCCTTGTATATGTCAACAAATTTGGAACACAGCTACTTATACAACCAACTGAAAAAGATCCACATTTGTGCCCATTCAAAACAAAAGTGATCTGATGAAATGTAAAAATTATAAAATAATATCATTAATAATACAGATAAGTACAATTATGGTGAAAACAATTCAAAAATGAATGTAGCAGTACTTCAAAGCGGAACTGTCAGAAATTCAAGACTGATTCAGAAGAGGATATGGAATATGGGATATATTTGCTGATATGAGATGGATCTTGACTGAAAGCAGAAAATACTAGAAAGATGTGTACCTGTGTTTTTTGACAATGGAAAGGCAACTGCCTGTGTGAATGGAAACAAGTTATGGATAATATTGTGAAGAATGGGTATTTCAGAACACTGAATTTTGCTCATGAAGAATCAGAACCTGTACATAGAGGAAAAAGGAGTTGTTGAAACAGAACAAGGGGACTTGGGGTGTTTTAAAATCAGGAAAAGGTATGTGTCAGAGATGTATCCCTTCACCATATTTATTCAGTCTGTATGCTGAGCAAATAATCAGAGACGCTAGACTATATGAAGAAGAATTGGCATCAGGATTGGTGGAAGACTCATTAACAACCTGTGATGTGCAGATGACTCGACCTTGCTAAATGAAAATAAAGAGGACTTAAAAAACTTAGTGGTGAAAAGCAAAGACTATAGCCTTCCATATGAATTTCAACTTAACATAAAACAAATCATTTCAACCTGGACAAATAAGCAATATCATCATAAATGCAAGAAACACTGAAATTGTCAACAATTTAATTTTACTTAAATCCACAATCAATGCCAATGGAAGGAGTAGTTATGAACTCAAAAGATGTAGTACATTAGGGAAATCTGCAAAAGACTTCTTTATACTGTTGTGAAAAGCAAAGATATCACCTTGAGGACTAAGGGGTTCCTGACACAAGCCATGATATTTTCAATTGCCTCATATGCACACAAAATCTGGAAAATAAAAAAGGAAGACTAAAGAATTAATGCATTTGAATTTTGCTATTTGTTAAGAATACTGAAAATACCATGTATTGCCAGAACAAACAAATCGGTCTTGGAAGAAGAAGAGCCAGAATGCTGCTCAAAAGCGAGGATGGTTAGACTTCAAGCAACATATTTGGACATGCTATCAGGAGGAAACAGTCTTGGAGAAAGATATCATGCTTGGTAAAGTGAAGGATCAGCAAAAAAAAAGAGGAAGACCTTCAATGAGGAAAAAAGGCTGCAAAAATGGGTTGAACCATAGCAAGGGTTGTGAGGATGGCACAGGACTGGAAGTGTTTTGCTATAGTGTTACAAAGAATTGTTATGAGTCAGAAATGACTAGATGGAACCTATAAAAACTACATACATGAGATTATTTTTTTAATTCCTGCAAATAGTGCACCCACATCAATAATGTACCCACACATAAAATGGGTGGAAATGACAAATTTATATTTCAGGCATAGTACGACCATGCATATACTGCACATTTCTTTTGGTACCTCCAGAAGTAAATCTCGACCTCATTCACCATCATTCAATAGCCCTAAGATGTTCCTTTTGCTCATGTTTGTATAATAGAGGAATAAGCAATAGTCAAGAAGTCATAAAATTTGGTATTATTGTTCTTGTTAGGTGCCATCAGGTGGCTCAGACCCAGACCGAGCCTATGTACAACAGAACGAAACTTTGCCCAATCCTGCATCACCCTCACACTACTTCCTACACTTGAGCCCATTGCTGTAGTCACTGTGTCAATCTATCTCATTGAGTGTATTCACCTATTTACCTGAGGCTCCACTTCACCAAGAATGATTCGCTTCTCCAGGGAATGGTCCCTTCTGATAACATGACCAAAGGAGGTGAGACGAAGTCTGACTAATCTCACTTCCAAGTATTCTGGCTGCACTTCCTCCAGGACAGATATGTTAGTTCTTTTAGCAGTCCACTGTATTATCAGTAATCTTCGCCAACGCTACAACTCAAAAGTATCACCCCTTCTTCAATCTTCCTTATTCATTATCCAGCTGTAACATGCATATCAGGACACTGAAAATACCATGGCTTGTGTTAGGGGCACCTTTGTCTTCAGAGAGACATGTTTGCTCTTCAGCACTTGAAAGAGGTCTTTTGCAGCAGATTTACCTAGTGAAATACATTGTGTGATTTCTTAACTGCTACTTCTATTGATGTTGATTGTGAATCTACATACATGAATTGTTTGAAAACTTCAATCTTTTCTCCACTTATCATGATGTTGCTCATTGGATCACTTGTGAAGATTTTAATTTTATGTTGAGATGTAATCCATACTGCAGACTGCAACGTTTAATCTTCATCAGTAAATGCTACAAGTCATTTTCACTTTCAGAAAGCAAGGTTGTGTTATCTGCATATCACATGTTGCTGTTAATGAGACTTCTTCCAATCCTGATGCCATGTTCCTCTTCATATGGTCCAGCTTTTTGGATTAGTTGCTCAGCATACAGACTTAATAAGTATGGTGAAAGGATACAACCTGGACACACTCCCTTCTGATTTTAAACCATGCAGTAACCCCTTGTTCAAATGACAGCCTCATGGTCCATTGACAGGTTCCTCATGAACACAATTAAGTGTTCTGGAATTCCCATTCTTCTCAATGTTATCCATAATTTGTTATGATCCACAAAATCGAATGCTTTTCCATAGTCAAGAAAACATTTTTCTGGTATTCTTTGCTTTCAGCCAAGATCCATCTCATTTCAGCAAAGATATCCCTTGTGGCACATCCTCTTCGGAAGCCAGATTGCATTTCTGGAAGTTCTCTGTCAAAATATGGCTGAAACCATTTCTTAATTATCTTCAGTAACATTTTACTTGCATGTTATTAATGACACTCTTCAATAATTTTCACATTCTGTGTGATCACCATTCTTCAGAATGGGTAAAAATATGGATCTCTTCTAGTCAGTTGGCCAGGCATCTGTTTTCCAAAATTCATGGCATGGAGGACTAAATACCTCCAGCATAGCATCTTTGTTGAAACATTTCAATGGGTAGGTATTCTGCCAACTCCTGGAGCCTTGTTTTTCACCAATTCCTTCAGATCACCTTCAACTTCTTCCTTCAGGACTATTGGTTTTTGATCAAATTCCACTTCCTGAAATAGATGAACATAGACCAATTCTCTTTGGTACAGGGGTTCTGTGTATTCCTTCCATTCTCTTTTGACGTTTCCTGAATAATTCAATAATTTATCCACAGAATCTTGCAGTATAGCAATTTGAGCCTTAATATTTTTCTTCAATTTTCTTCACTTTGAGAAATGCTGAGGGTGTTCTTCCTTAGTTTTCTATCTCTGGGTCTTTGCACGTGTCATTGTAATGGTTGACTTTACCTTCTCGAGCTGCTCTTTGAAATCTTCTCTTCAGCTCTTTACTTTGTCATGTCTTCCATTTACTTTAGCTAAGCTACATTCAAGAGCAAGTTTTATAATCTCTTCTGACATCCATTTTGATATTTTCTTCCTTTCCTATATTTTAATGATCTTTTGTTTTCTTCATGGATGATTTTTCTTGATGTCATCCCACAATCCATCTGGTTTTGTTTCATTGGTGTTAAACACCTTAAACCTACTCTTTAAATGGTCTCTACTCTCATGTGGGATATAATCAAGGTCATATTTTGACTTCCATGAACTTGTTTTCATTCTCCTCAAGTTCATCTTGAAATTCCATATGAGCAGTTTATGGTCTGCCCCACAGTCAGCTCATGATATTGTTTGGGCTGAAGATATTGGGCTTCTCCATCACCTCTTTCCACAGATGTAGATGATCTAACTCCTCTGTATTCAATATGGCTAAGTCGAAGTGTATGGCCACAGTTTATGTTGTTGAAAAAGGGTATTTGCAATGAGTAAGCCATTGGCCTTGCAAAATTCAATCATGCGATCTCCAGCATCATTTCTATCACCAAGGCCTTATTTTCCAACTACTTCCAACTAAGTGATACTTCTTTATTCACAACTTTTGCATTTCAATAACCAGTAATAACCAACACATCTTCATTGCATATTTGGTCAATTTCAGACTGCAAAAGTTAGTAAAAATCTTTAATTTCCTGTATTTGGCTTTGGTGGTTGGTGTGTAAATTTGTATAATAGCGGTGTTAACTGGTCTTCTTTGTAAGTGAATGGTTTTTATCTTATCACTGACAGCACTGTATTTCAGGATAAACCTTGAAACATTTTTTTAGGATAATGAATGCCATGCCATTCCTCTTCAATTTGTCATTCCCATCATAGTAGTTCATATGCTTGCCTGATTCACTATGGCCAATAGCAGTCCATTTCAGTTCACTAATGCCTAGTATATCGACCTTTCTGTGTTCCATTTCATTTTTGACAACTTTGAGTTCTCCTAAATTCATACTTTGTACATTCCATGTTGTGTTGGATTGGGTTCTCTAGAGAAACACAAAAACCAGCAAAGTTTATATATATATATATATATATAGT
>NW_006922363.1:709055-714245 GCF_000298275.1 Orycteropus afer afer
CAGTCATGTGATCCATCATGGGAACCACCACTCACAACTGGAGTCCAGCCAAGTTGACACATCTTCAACTATCACACATGTTGATGAAACATCTCAACAGGCATTCCATCAAATCCTGGAGCTTTTCTTTGCCAATTCCTTCAGTGCAGCTTCAACTGCTTCCTTCATTGCCATTGATTCTTGATCATATGCCACCGCCTGAAATGGATGAACATGGAACAATTCTTTTTGGTCCATTGATCAGTTAATTCCTTCTGTCTTTGGAAGCATATAAAAATTTACTTTTTATAAAGTCCCATTCATCTAGTTTCTCGTCTGTAGTTTGTGCATTTTGGGTTAGGCTTGATAGTCTATTTATGCCATATATTAGGGCACCTAAATTTGCCCCTAATTTTTGCTTGAGGAACTTTATACAGTTTTAGGTTTCACATTTAAGTTTTTGATCCATCTGGAGTTCCTTTTTGTGTATGGTATTAGTTACAGATCTTGTTTCATTTTTCTGCAAATGGATATCCAGTTTTGCCAGCACCATTTGTTAACAAGACAATCTTTTCACTATTTAATAATGGATTTTAGCCCTTTAACAAAGATCAGCTAACCACAGGTTGATGGATATATTACTGGGTTCTGAATTCTACTGGATTGGTCTATGTCATTGTACCAATACCAGGCAGATTTGCCTACTATAGTTGTATAGTAGGTTTTAAGATATGGGAGTGTAACTCCTCCTTTGTTCTTCTTTCTCAATAGTTCTTAGATTACCCAAGGTGCTTTTCCTTTACATATAAAAAGTGATTGGTTTCTGCATATCCTTAAAGAATTCTGATTGGATCAGGATTGGGATTGCACTGAATGTATGCATTCCTTTGGGTAGAATTGACATTTTCAAAATGTTCATAATTCCTATCCATGAGCATGTTATCTTCATGATTATGTAGATCTCTTATGGTTTCTATAAGTACTCTTTGGAGTTTTCCTTGTACAGATGTTTCCCCCTCCCCCCAGTATGACTTCTTGCCAAGTTTTGTTTGTTTGTTTGTTTGTTTTGGTAGCTGTTGCAAATGGTATTGGTTTACACATTTCTGTTTCAGCAGTGTCATTGCTGCTGTAAAAGAATCCCACTTATATTTTATGTTGATCTTGTGTCCTGCCACTATGCTAAATCTCTCAATCAGCTCCAGTAGTTTATTTTTTTTTCTGAGTGTTTTGAGTTTTCTATGTATAGAATCATATCAAAAGAAAATAGGGATAGTTTGACTTCTTCCTTACTAATTTGAATGTCTTTGATTTTGCTTTCTTGCCTTATTGCCCTTACTAGGGCTTCCAATATAATATTGACTACAAGTGGTGATAGAGGACATCTTTGTCTGGTTCCTATTTGCAAGGGGAATGTTTTCAGTCCCTGTCTAATGAGAATAATATTTGCTGATGGTTTTGCATATATGCCCTTTATTATGTTGAGGAATTTTCCTTCTTTTCCTCTTTTGCTTAGAGTTTTTATTAGGAATGGGTGTTGGATTTTATCAAATGCTTTTTCTGCATCAATTGATATGATCATGTGGGTTCTTTTCCTTTGTTTTATTTATGTGGTAGATGATGTGGATTGTGTTTCTAAGTTAAACCATCCTTGCATGACTGGTATGAACCCTTCTTCATCAAAATGTACTATTATGTGTGTGTGTGTGTGTGTGTGTGTGTGTGTTTTGCTGGAGTCAATTGGCAAGGATTTTATTGAAGATTTTTGAATCTATATTTATGAGGGATATTGGTCTGTACTTTTCCTTTTTAGTGATGTCTTTGCCTGATTTTGGTATCAAAGTTATGTTTGCTTCATAGAACGGATTTGGGAAGATTCCATCCTTTTCTATGTTCTGGATTAGTTTGAGAAGGATTGGTGTCAATTCTACACTGAACAGTGGGTAGAATTGTCCAGTGAAATCCTCTTTTGCTTTTCTTTTTTTTTGTTTGTTTGGTAATTTTTTATGACCTGTTCAATTTCTTATTTTATGTATCTGTTCAACTTTTCCACCTCAGTCTTTGTTAGTTTAAATAGGTACTGTATTTCTAGAAATTTGTCCGTTTCCTCTAGATTTTCAATTTAGTTGGAATACAGTTCATCATAGTAACCAGATATTGTCTTTTTAATTTCAGTTGGTTCTATTGTGCTGTCACCCAATTTCTTTCTTATTTGTGTTTTGTGTATTGTCTCAATGTATTCCTTTGTTAAATCTGACAGAGATTTTACAATTTTATTAATTTTTTGAGAAAAGCAACTTCTAGTCTTGTTGATCTTTTTATTGTATATTTTCTGTTTCATTTATTTCTGCTTAAATATTTATTATTTCCTTTCTTCTGGTGACTGTAGGATTTTCTTGCTTTTCTTTTTCCAGTTGTTAAGATGTGTGTTTAAGTTGCTGATTTTGGTTCCTTCTTTTTGATGTGTGCATTTTTTGCTATACATTGACCACTGATCACTGTTTTTGCTCTGTCCCTAAGATTTGGGTATGTTGTGTTTACATTCTCATTTGATACATAGATTTTAAAATAATATTTATTATTTTTTCTATTATACACTCATTCTTAAGGAGGGTGTAGTTCAGTTTCCATCTATTTTCTCTTTGTCCATTCATCTTACTATTGTTGATTTCTAATTTCATAGAATTGTGATCTGAAAAGATGCACTGAGGTATTTCAAAGTTTTCAAATTTATTAAGGCTCGCTTCATTACATAACATATGGTCTATCCTAGAGATAGATGCACTGGAAAAGAATGCATATTGTGTTATTGTTGGGGAGAAATGCTCTCTAGATGTCTATAAGGTGAAGTTGGTGGATTGTATTGTGCAGTTCTTCTGTGTCTTTGTTGAGTTTATTTCCAGTTGTTTTATCTATCATTGACAGTGGTATATTAAAGTCTCCAACAGTGACTGTGGAGTCATCTATTTGTCTTTTCAGTTCTGTGAGTGTGGTTTATGTATTTTGGGGTTCTTTCATTGGATGCAATAGATATTTATTATGGCTCTTTCTTCTTGTTCAATTGATCCTTTAATCATTATATAATATCCATCATTGTCTCGTATGGTGGTTTTAGTCTTAAAGTCAATTTTATCAGAAATTAATACAGCCACTTCTGTTCTTTTTTGGTTGCCATTTGCTTGATATATCTTTATCCAACCTTTGATTTTTAATCTATTTTTGTCTTTCTCTGTAAGCTGCGTCTCTTGTAGACAACATATTGATGGGTTATGTTTTCTTATCAAGTCTGGAACTCTCCATCTTTGAATGGTGCATTTAATCCATTGACATTGAATGTAATTATCAACAAGCATGAATTTGTTGCTGTCATTTTGTTATGTGTTTTTTGTCGTGCTCTTGGTTTCTTTGTTACATATAAATTTCTGTGCTGAGCTCATTGTGAATTGTGTTATCATTTCCTTCATTGCTGTTGTTTTTATATTTGCTAAATATTTGTGCTTGTCCTCTTTTTTTTATTCTGATATGAAGGTTTGTCATTTTTCTTTGATGTTACCATGTGGTTTATAATGTTCTCCATGAGTTTAGAACAGTCCATTTGATGTTGCAATTCTCTTGACATCCTCACCATTTACAAGTTCTATAACTATAATATTTCCCCCCCCCCTTTTTGGTTTGCAGTTGTCCTCATTTGCCAATTGATGTCTCTGGTTACCTCTTTATAATCCTGTAAGTTTATTTTACTTTGGATACTTCCATAATTGGGTTGATTTCTGGTTTATGTCATCATGTGTATTCTTGGTCAGTTGTTGCTTCATAGTATTGGTTCTCTGTCCAAAGGACTCCCTTTAATATCTTTTGTTAAGGTTGGTCCGGATTTAACAAATTCCCTTAATTTCTACTTATCTGCAAATATCCTAATTACACCATCATATTTGAGGGACAATTTTGCTGGGTATATAATTCTTGTTGTTGTTGTTGTTGTTGTTGTTATGTGCCATTGAGTCGGCCCCAACTCATAGCGACCCCTCCTTGGGTTTCCGAGGCAGTATCACTACAGAAGTAGGATTGCCCAAACTATAATTCTTAGTTGGAATTTTTTTCTCTTTCAGTGTTTTATATACACCATTCCTTTGCCTTCTCGCTTGCATGGCTTCTGCTAAGAAATCAAAGCTTAGTCTTATTGGTTGCCCTTTGTAGGTAACTTTTCCATTTTCCTGTGCTGCTTTCAGGATTCTTTCTTTAACTTTGATTTCAGTGAGTTTGATTATCTTATATATTGGTGATTTTCTTTTGGGGTCTCTCCTGTTTGGGGTTCATTGGACTTCCTGAATAGATATAGTGTGATCTTTCCTGATATGAGGAAGTTCTCATCCAATAAATCTTGTAGAATTTTCTCAGTCATTTTCTTTATCACTTCCTGTTCTGGGATTCTGATTACATGGAGGTTATTCCTTTTAATGGTATCCCATGTGAATCTTCAGCTTTCTCTGTTTTGATCTTTTTGTCTGATTGATCCCTTTCCAAAGAAGTATTCAGATATTTGTCTTCAATCTCATTAATTCTATATTCCATCAATTCTATTGTATACCTTTGCCCTTTCAATGTTTTATCTATTTCTGAAAATTTAGTATTAATCTTCTGGATTTCTATCTTCAGATTTTCTAGTTTTCCATTTATCTTGTCATTTTGTTCTTGTATTTTATTCTGAAATTGTTCTAGACTTTTTTCTGTGTTTTCCTTAATTTTGTCAATGTTTTCCTTGATCTGACTCTCAATCCTTTGAAAGTAGCTAAATATAATTCTTTTGAATTCCTTATCAGAGAGTTCCAATGCTGCTTCTTCCTCAGGGATATGTTCTGGGTCTGTATCCTGCTCCCATATTTCTACTACTTTACCTTGCTTCTTTGTGTGGACTGTGATGGTCTTTTGCTTCTGAGACATTGTGACTTTTTTGGTACTTATATTTAATTGGCCTTTGTATGTTGGAGTGATTAAGCCAAAATTTTAATTTTCTTACCTTTTTTTATGGATGTAGCTCAAAAAGCAGGGTACTGTCTCCTCTATTTGAAAGTTGGCAGCACTTATGCACTCACCACCTGTCTCCTTGTGGGTATGATACAGAATGAGAGTGGCTGCACACATCTCTGTTAACTGCTTGTGAAGAGCAGTTAAGGGTGAGTCAGGCTCTTATTGGTGGTCGTGTATCATTGGCCA
>NW_006922363.1:715066-719145 GCF_000298275.1 Orycteropus afer afer
TGCTCTTTGAAATCTTCTGTTCCGCTCCTTTATCTTGTCATTTCTTCCATTTGCTTTAACTACTTTCTATTCATGAGCAAATTTCATAGTCTCTTCTGACATCCATTTTGGTATTTTCTTCGCTTCCTGTCTTTTTAATAACCTTTTACTTTCTTCATGAATGATGTTCTTGATGTCATCACACAATTCCTCTGGTTTTGGGTCATTAGTGTTCAATGCATCAAATCTATTTTTTAGATGGTTTCTAAATTCAGTAGGGATATAATCAAGATCATATTTTGGTTCTCATTGACTCGTTTTAATTGTCTTCAGCTTCAACTTGAACTTGCATATAAGCAACTGATGGTGTGTTCCACAGGCAGCTCCTTGCCTTGTTTTGGTTGAAGATATTGAGCTTCTCCATCTCCTCTTTCCATAGATGTAGTAGATCTGATTCCTGTGTACTACATATGGTAAAGTCCATATGTATAGCCGTTGTTTGTGTTGTTGAAAAAAGATATTTGCAATGAATAACTCATAGGTCTTACAAAATTTTATCCTGCAATCTCCAGCATCAATTGTATCATCAAAGCTGTATTTTGGACCAGTTATGATTCTTTGTTTCCAACTTTTGCATTCCAATAAACAGTGATAATTAACACATCTTGATTGCATGTTTGGTCAATTTCAGACTGCAGAAGATGCTAAAAATCTTCAATTTCCTCATCTTTGGCTTTGGTGGTTGGTACATAAACTTGAATAACAGTATTCACATTTCTTCCTTGTAGGCATATGACTAATGTCCTATCACTGACAGCATTGTACTTCAGGATACATCTGGAAACATTCTTTTTCACGATAAATGCTACGTCATTCCTATTCAATTGGTTATTCCTGGTATAGTAGACCATATAACTGTCAGATTCAAAATTGCCAAAACCAATCCATTTCAGCTCATTAATGCCTAGAATATAGATCTTTATATCCATTTCATTTTTAACAACTTCCAATTTTCCTAGATTCATACTTAATACATTACATGTTCCGATTATTAATGGATGTTGGCACTTATTTCTTCTCATTTTGAGATGTGCCCCATCTGCAAATGGAGGTCCCAGAAGCTTTACTTTGTCAATATCATTAAGATCAGCTCTACTCTGAGGAGTCAGCTCTTGTTCAGTTGTATTTTAAGTGCCTTCCAACCTGAGAGGCTCATTTTCTGGCACTATATTGGACAATGTTTCAGGGCTATTCATAAAGTTTTCCAGTGTTTCACTGCTGTTCATAAGGTTTTTACTGGCCAATGCTCTGAGAAGTGGATGGCCTCTTTCTTCTTCTGTGTCTGTCTTAGTCTGGAAGCTCTGTTGAAACCTGTCCACCATGGGTGACACTGCTGGTATTTGAAACACTGGTGGCATAGCCTCCAGCCTCATAGCAACACTCAATCCACCATTGTATGACAAACTGACAGACAAGTTTGTCTCTCTTTGCTGTTCCAAACTGCTCTACACACATATTTACAGGATGACAAATACCAAGGTAGTGGGTCAGAAACCAGGTTTTGGGCTTCTCCTGATTTACACAGCTGCAGAAGTTGAATAACCCAAGATCAAGTGCAAGCTGCAAGTCTGAAGACAAACTGCTGGCTCATGGGCTATGAAGGTTGAGGAATCCCAAGATTGGCAGGCTGCTATCTCAAATCCAAAGAACGAGAGGTCAGATGCTAACAATCCAAATGCAGGTTCCAGATGAAGCAAAAAGCCAGAGTTTTGCCTGATTGGCCTTTTATATTGGAAGTGGTTCACCTGATTGGCTGCTCATAGTAGATCTCATCATGGAAGTGATTACATTATATTAGATCTTATAATGGAGTATTAATACATCTTAACTACCAAACTACTTAGAATCTTGGCCCAGCCAAGTTAACACACAACCTTAACCATCATACCTACCCACTTATAAATTGGGCTGGATCCTGTTACCTCGCCTATTATGTCATTTCTTACCAAATTTTCAGTTCCTCTCATTTCCTTAAATATCTGGCTATAACTATACAAAATAACTTTTCCAAAGTTTCTCTTTCCTGCCTAGCTCAAATTCACTGAGAAATAAAACCTAACTTTCCAGATCTATGTTGTTGTTGTTGTTATGTGCTGTCGAGTTGGACCTGACTCATAGTAACCCCTCCTTGAGTTTTCAAGGCAGTATCACTATGGAAGTAGATTGCCCAACTTTAGCAAGCAAGAGGCTAATTTGTCTTGCAGCTGGTCCTTTATCCCTGGATTTAAAGAATCCCTGCAAGTTAAAGCCCACATAACTTGATTAAAAAAAAAAAATTCTGAAAGATTTCTCTAGCACAGAAGACCATGTATTGGCCTGGAATTCTTCCTGGATAAGATGGCACCTGGATGGATAAGGAAGCTTATGCATGTCATTATATGAGAAGTAATCAAAACAATAGAGAACATCACCTAGAATATTGTTCTGGTTACCTACTGCTGCTCTGGTAAGAATATAACACAAATGGGATGGCTTGAAGGAGTTTATTTTCTTACAGTTTGAAAGCTTTAAGTCCAAGTTCAAACTGCCAGGCTCTAGGGACTGGGTGAAAGCCCCTCAGCCTTGGGCTTCAGCTCAACTCTAGCTCCCAGCCAACTGAAGCAAGAGGTTTTTCTTCACTCAGACAGCTGCTGGCTGCTGAGGCTGAGAAGCCGAAGGTTGACAAATAAAATGGCACAGTCCCGATGTTACCAGACCACACAGCAGGCCATTAATTCAAGTCCATTGTAAGTCTCAAGGTTGGCAGAGCATGGCAGGATGCTGAACAAAGAAATGGATACATGCAGGGTCCAAGTGTGCCATAAGCTAGAGACCATTCCAAAAGATGCTTCTTATATATAAGAAGCAGATCACATACTCAAAGCAGTTACTCAGCTGCTTGTGGTAGATCCCACCATGGAGTTGATTGCCAGTCTCATCATGGGGAATAACTATCACCAGGTGCTGAGCCAATTAACCAGGCCCAGCCAAGTTGACACAAAAACATAACCACCACAATTATCAATGTTCACCTCAAAAGCTTTCCAAAACTCCATGAGGGGAGCTTCATAATGCAAATATTTTCCTCTACAGACCTCTTGGAATCCCTAGGATTCTTAACTCTCAGAGTTTAATTCATGGCTATTTAGTACACTTTTTGAAAAATATGTTAATAGTTTTCTTTCTTTTTATTTTAGACATCCATTTTTCAGGATATTTGATCTCTAAAACCACTCACCTTTGCTGCCACATCTAAAAGGATGGTTTAATTTGTTTGACAGGAATAATAAAAACAAAAGTCCTTGGGGAACTAATTAATTCTTAGACTCTGTTTCCCCACAATTAGCACGTTTATTATTACTGTTGAGTTGTTTAGCAGTGAGTAATATTCATGATGAATGAACAGGGTTACTGACAGTGTTGAAGTTTACCTAAGATTTGGGAACTCAGAAAGCAGTAATGGGTGGTTGATGGAACTTTCTACCTACACGTTTCCTCAACTCAATCTACTTGGTCTACTCAAAAGTTTCTTCAGATATGTTAGTATGACTGAAGTGGAAATCTGATTTACAATCTTAGGTTAAGAAATGATGTTTTATCTTTCACCAGCCATAGACAAACAACCTAATAAAATCCAATGCTTGCTACCATCCAGTGAATAGGTGGCACATCAGATGCACAGAGAGTAGCATATGCTATTAAGGGTAATAGAAAACTGCTGTGGTGATGAAGAGACTGAATCTTGGGGATAAATATGACTTTCTCCACTGAAACCCACCAGGTAATCTCTAGGGTATTAAGGGTTGAAGCAAAACATTTGAGAATTTTTCTTTTCTCAAGAAGTGAAGACCTGACCTTAGATTCTGTCACTAATAACATCCTTGAACAATAAAGTAAATCCATTTTGTTTACTTTCTATTTCTTTCTATTTCTTCTGTCACTACTACTCAATTCTGCTTTTGTAATATGAAAGCAGTCATAGACAATATGTAAACAAGAGCATGACTGGGTTACAACAAAACTTTATGAAAATAGGTGGCACGTTGGATTTGGACATAAAA
>NW_006922363.1:719725-727473 GCF_000298275.1 Orycteropus afer afer
ATCCTACTTCCGTAGTGATAACTGCCTCGGAAACCCAAGGAGGGGTCGCTATGAGTCGGGCCGACTCGACGGCACATAACAACAACAACAACAACTATACAGCCAGGTAATCAAAATCAAAGAACAAATCCTATAATCTTTTTTAACCTCAAGTTATATATTAAACTCAATCATGGTCCTTTCCTCAATTCTGTAGTCCCAACTGAAACAATGATTGATCTGCCACCAATAATGATGTTGTGATAATTTCCTTTCTTCTGTATCATATATAATGAACTCCATGACTATTATTAAATGAATGCCATCGGCATCTATACTGTGCAAACGTTGACGGTTTCCCTCATCCAGATGATTATGTTTGTTTTGTCTTTCTGCTGTTTAAGGCTTAATAAAAAGTTGCTATAGAACATACTGGAATCTGGGTTTCTTTTCCCCTAACACAACCAACAAAAAGTTCTTTTCATTTCACTGCTCAATCTCCTTCTAATAACATCCTTGAACAATAAAGTAAATCCATTTTGTTTACTTTCTATTTCTTTAATTGTGATTAGGATGATCGTTTACAGAGCAAATTCATTTTCCATACAGCAGCTCAAACACATTTTGTTTCATGACATTTATTACAATCCTCATATTGGAACATCTCTCTTCCCATTTCTTCCCTATAGTTATCTTTTCCCGATGTCTTTCTAGCCTATACATTTCTGCCCTCAGAGGTATCCTCCTGTGCAAATATTGCCATTCTGATCTTCCATGATTGATTGGTCCAAAGAGTGAACCTACCTGCTTTAACTTACCTGTTTTAAATATTCATCTTATCTGCCTATCTCTTGATTGACTGAAAGGCATAGAAGTGAATTCAATTCCAGGCCTAAAGGTGATTAGGGGACATGGTCTCAGGCGTTTCACTAGTCTCTATCAAACCACTGAGCCTGATCTATTTTATGATTTTGAATTATATTCAAATTAACTCCATTCTTTATATTGGACAAGGCTGAGATTCAGAGGAGAGAAATATCTTATCCAAGATTACACAATTAATAGATAGACCATTTTGTTATAATAAATTTGCAAGTTGTTGTTGTTAGGTGCTGATAAGTCACCTCAGACTCATAGTGACCCAATGCACAACAGAATGAAACACTGCCTGATCCTTTGCCAGCTCCATTAAACTTGCTATACCTTAGCTCATAGTTGCAGCCAATGTGTCAATCCATCTCATTGAGGGCCTTCCCATTTTTCATCAACCCTCCAAATTACCACACATGATATCTTTCTCCCCGGAATGGTCCGTTCTGAAAACAAGACCAAAGTAGGTGAAACATACATAGAAGTCTGGTCATTCTACCTTCTAAGGAGCATTCTGGGTGAACTTCTTCCAGGACAGATTTGATAGTTCTTTTAGAAGTCCATAGTACTCTCAGTATTATTCTTCTCCAACACCACAACTCAAAAGCATCAACTCTTCTTTGGTCTTCCTTATTCATTATCCAACTCTCACATGCACAAGAGGCGACTGAAAATACGAAGGTTTGGATTAGACACACCGTAGTCTTCAAGGAGACATCTTTACACTTCAGCACTTGAAAGAGGTCTATTGCAGAAGATTTGCCCAATGCAATACATGGTCTGATGTCTTCTCTACTGCTTCCATTGATGTTGATTGTACAACCAGGTAATATCAAGAATTTGACAACTTCAACATTTTCTCCATTTATCGTGATGTGATTATTGGTCCACTTGTGAGGATTTTTGTTTTCTTTATATTGAAACATAATCAATACTGCAGACTGTATTCTTCAAATTTCATCAGTAAATGCTTCAAGTCATCCTCACTTTCAGCAAGCAAAGTTGTAAGGTCTCCGTATCATAGGTTGTTAATGAGTCTTCCTCCAATCCTGATGCCACGTTATTCTTCACATAGTCCAGCTTCTAGGATTATTTACTCAGAATACACATTGAACAAGTATGGTGAAAGGAAACAACCATGATACACTCCCTTGCTAATTTTAAACCATGCAGTATGCCCTTGTTCTGTTCAAACGACTGCCTCCTGGTCTATGTACAGGTTATAGCTATCTCCTTGCTCAATTTCCAAGGGACATGCCAAATCTCCTGCTGTCTGAAAAGCTGCAAACTTACACATAATAATTTTAAACATACTAGGGGAAAATTTTTCTATAGAAGGATCTCACTTCAAATCTTGTTGAGAAATAACTTTTTTAAATAAAGCATTAATTATTTTGTCCATTACGAAACTATCTCATTTTTTAAATTTTTCAAGTTCCCCTAAAGGCTGACTGAGTCAAAAACATCAGGAAAGATTTAAGGGCTATTCTTTGGCTGATTTCATATGTTGTCATTAGGTGCTGTCGAGTCGGCTCCAGCTCATAGCGACCTTATGTACAACAGAACAAAACACTGCCCAGAATAGTGCCAACATCACGAACCTTACTATACCTGAGCTCATCATCACAACCACTGTGTCAATCCACCTTGTTGAGGGCCTTCCCCTTTTTCATTGATCCTCCACTTTGTTGTTGTTGTTGTTATTATGTGCCGTCGAGTCGTTCCCAACTCATAGCGACCCCTCCTTGGGTTTCCGAGGCAGTATCACTACGGAAGTAGGATTGCCCAACCTTCCTTCCGAGGAGTGGCTGGTGGGTTTGAACCGCCATCCTTCTGGTTAGCAGTCAAGTGCTTTAGCCACTATGCTACCAGAGCTCCTCCACTTTACTAAGCATGATATCCTTCTACAGGGAATAGTCCCTCCTGACAACATGACCAAATTAGGTGAGAGGAAGTCTGGCCATTCTCACTTGCAAGGAGCATTCTGGCTGAACTTCTTCCAGGACAGATTGCTTCATTCCTCTGGCAATCCATGGTACTTTGAATATTTTTGCCAACAACCAAACTAAAAACCATCAACTCATTTTAATTCTTCTTTATTCATTGTCCAGCCTTCACATGCATATGAGGCAACTACCATGGCTTGGATCTATGCTCATCAGAACTTTCAAAAGGTCATCTCATATTATTTACTGATCATACAGATTGAATAAGTGTGGTAAAAGGATACAACCCTGATGCATTCCCTTCTTGATTTTAAATCATTCAGCATGCCCTTGGTCTGTTCAAATGATGGCCTCCTGGTCTACGTATAGGATCCTCATGAGCACAGTTAAGGGTTCTAGAATTCTCATTCTTTTCAATGTTATACATAATTTGTTATGATCCATACAATAGACTGTTTTGCATAGTCAATAAAACACAAGTAAACATCTTTCTGGTATTCTTTGCTTTCAGCCAGATCCATCTGACATCAGCAATGACACCTCTCATTCCACATCCTGTTCTGAATCTAGGTTGACTTTCTTGAACTTCCCTGCCAATATACAGCTGCAAACTTTTTTGAATTATCTATAGCAAAATTTTACTTTACTGTGATATTAATGATACTGTTCAATAATTCCACATTCTGTGGGATCACCTTCATTTGGAAAGGGCACAGATATGGATCTTTTCCAGTAAGTCAGTTAGGGAGCTGCCTTCCAAATGTCTTAGCATAGTCGAATAAGTGTCTCCAGCATGGCATCCATTTGCTGGAATATCTATGGGTATTATATCAATAACTGGAGCTTGGTTTTTTTGCCAATTCCTTCAGTATATCTTTGACTTCTTCCATCAATACTATTGCTTCTTGATCATATATCACCTCCTAAAATGGACAAACATTGACCAATTCTTTTTCGTACAGTGACTCTATGTATTCCTTCATTCAATATTTTGCCCATAGAATCTTTTAAACTCAAACTCATTTTTTAACCTCAAACTCAAGGTTTGAATTTTTTATTCAGTTTTTTCAGCTTGAGAAATGCCAAGAATCTTCTTTCTTTTTAGTTTTCTAATACCAAGTGTTTGCACATTTAATTATACTAATTGACTCCATCTTCTTGGGCTGCTATTTGAAATCTACTGTTCATTTCCCTTATCTTGTAATTTTTTCCATTTACTTTAGCTACTTTCTATTGAAGAGGAAATTTCATAGTCTCTTCTGACATCCATTTTGGTCTTTTCTTCCCTTCCTGTCTTTTTAACGACCTTTTGCTTTCTTCATGGATGATGTTCTTGGTGTCATCCCACAGTTCTTCTGGTATTCAGTCATTGGTGTTCACTGTGTCAAATCTATTCTTTACATATTCTATAAGTTCAGGTGGGACATAATCAAGGTCATATTTTGGCTCTTGTGGTCATGTTTTAATTGTCTTAAACTACAACTTGAACTTGCATATGAGCAGTTGATAGTCTGTTCCAGAGTCAGCTCCTGGCCTTGTGTGGCCTCTTGCCACAGACGTATTTGATCTGACTCCTGTGTATTCCATCTGGCAAAATCCACATGTACGGACACCATTTATTTTGTTGAAAAAAGATATTTGCAATGAATAAGTCATTGGTCTTGCAAAATTCTATCATGAGATCTCCAGGGGCAGTTCTATCACTAAGGTCATATTTTCCAAATACGAGTAAATCTTCATTTCCAACTTTTGCATGCCAACCACCAATGACAATCAACATATCTTGATTGCATGTTTGGTCAACTGAAGTTTACAGAAGGTGGGAAAAATCTTCAATTTCCTTTTCTTTGAATTTGGTGTTTGATGCATAAATTTGAATAATAGTAGTATTAACTGGTCTTCCTTGTAGGTGTACAGATATTATCCTATCACTGACAGCATTGTACTGCACGATAGATCTTGAAACATTCTTTATGACAATGAATCCCACGCCATTCCTCTTCAATTTCTCATTCCGGACATAGCTGATCATAGGATTATCTGATTCAAAATGGCCAAAAGTAGTCCATCTTACCTCATTAATGCCTAGGATAACGATCTTTATGCAATCCATTTCACTGTTAACAACATCCAATTTACCTAGATTCATCCTTTATACCTTCCATGTTCTGATTATTAATAGATTTTTGCAGCTGTTTCTTCTCATTTTGATCCTACTCGATGGCAGAGAGTTTAGCTTTTTTTTTTTTTTTTTTTATGAGTTTGACATCAGCAAATAGAAGTCCGAAAGGCTTTACTTGACTACCATAATTATGGTCAATTCTACTTTGAGGAAGCCACACCCACAGTCATGTTTTGAGTGCCTTCCTAACTGAAGGGCTCATCTCTGACACTACATCAGACAATTTTCAGGGCAATTCATGATGTTTTTCAATAATATAGCAGACAATGTTCCAATGCTATTCATAAGGTTTTCAGTGGCCAGTTCTTTAAGAAGTGCATGGCCCCTTCCTTGTTCTGAGTCTGTCTTAGTGTGGAAGCTCTAATGAAATCTGTCCACCATGTGTGACCCTGTTGTTATTTCAAACACCAGTGACATAGCCTCCAGCCTCACACCAAAACGCAACCCAACAAAGTAAGACAAACTGACTGACGAATGGTAGCTTTCATATGAAGAGGAAGAAAAACTAGCAAGGAATATATCCTCCTCCTTCTTAAATAGTTTCCAGGGAATTAACATTGGACCACAGGGAATGAAATACCCATGTACACTGTATCTACAAACCCAGCAAAATATATGGTCTCACACTTGCCTCAAAAATCACACAACTACATTTAACTGAAGACTTACCAATGTTAATCTCATCATCCGTCAGAGTGTCCCCAATGAAATCAAACTGAAATGACTGCAACGTCTGGGAAAATTTCTGAACAGCAGAGGAGTAATCTGCAAAGAAAGGTGAAGAGGAGAAATTCTTAACACTGTGGGCCTTGGAAGGAGTTTCTCACCAATGTTAGGGAAAATGAGAGAAAGGCAAGGAGAAGAGCTTCCAGAAGATAATAAATGTTATTTATTAAGTTGAATAAAGAACAAAGACCTACATGAGAAGAATATTTAAGAAACTAACACCATACATTAAAAAGGAAAGGGAAACCAGCTTCTATTAAGCTATGACCTGTGGTTTTCCCTCAACCCTCTCTAATATGACTTTTTTCTTTCCAAAAACATGGAAGACTTAAAGCTATTCATTAGTATTATTAAGAGAGTAATTAAGCATTTATTAAGCACTCATTATGAACAACTGAAGAGTTGTCCCACCTCTCACTAGACAATATTCACAATTCCTCTACAAATAAATAATTAGCTCCAATTAATACATGTGGAGCTCTGGGTACCCTAGCAAGCTTCAGAGCCCAAACTAGAACCCAGGTGATATGTATGCTATTGAAGATACATTTCCATGACAAAAGGGAGTGACATTTTTCACATGAACCAGGTGGTACCTTAGGTTAATATACTGTCATTTGCAAGGGGAAAAAAGTAAACAAGCTTCTTCATAGAAGAATGAATAAAGAACCAAACCTACAAAACCAAGGAATGAAAAATTCAGAGTGGTATGGCTGGACATATAGTTTCATTTTCAGTAAATAGTTATGAATTTTATTATATAAATTTCTAATGATGGTATGAAAATTAAGTCAGTTTTTCCTACACTACTGACAAATTACGTACACTGAATAAATTTTAAATAAGATATTCATCAAGAAAGTTTCTACCAGTTTCTGTGGAGTCGATTCCAACCAATGACTGAGTATCCCATCTAAACCCTTCCTATGCTAGTTTTCAGACCAGCAGCAACAGCATCTAATGCAAATTTGGAGGCCCCGCCTCAAATCTACTGGATCAAAAACATCATTTTAATATGATCACAAGAGTATTGAATAGTTCTTTAAAGTTTCAGAGGTAATGTTCTCTATAAATAAGCAAACTCATCACACCATCATTTAGGAAAGATCAAGTTTCAAAGTAATTTTGGGATCTGTTTTCCTACTTCTTTTCTTTTACTTTTTTTTTTTCTGTGCTTTCCAGTTTCATCAACCTCCGTCTTCACATATGTCACATATACATGCTTCCTAAGCCTGAAGTTTTTCTCTCAGGCTAAGGGAAAGTGATATAGTAAGGAAAGTAACAGCACCTATTCCTTTTCTATAAAAAGAGCAAACACAATGAAGTATGTTCAGACATGAGACTGGAATAGATTAGATTGCCAAGGATTTTATTATCTTCTTGTCTATATCGCATTTCCAGAAGTACTTCATTTTGATTTGTGGCAAGATGAATGAATGGGTAGACAAGCTATACAGTCCCTCTACAAAAAAAGAAATGCAAAACCAATTGAAATGGATATAAAAAGTAATGCTGGAACCTTGATCTTTGAAAGGAAGAAGAAAGAAGTGGATTATATACCAACTAGGTGAAGAACCTGAATGAAAACAGTGAATAAGGAGAGAAACTAAGTTGAAGACTGTCAGCTGTCCTGTTGGCATGGGCAATTTGAATATTTATATGAAAATGAAGGAAGCATAAGATTCACACGGGATGACATCACGAGGGATAAATAATGTGTGATCAGAATTTCAGAATAGAAAGAGGCAAATAAAACCACAGGAAAATTGCCAAAGATTTGTTGGAAGAGAATTTCCCAAATATGATGTAAGATGAGAAGATACCCATTAAAGAACTTCAACAAACCCCGAACAGCACTGACTCAAAAAGAAAATCATTTAGACATATTATAATCAAACTCACAAAAACCAAAGACAAAGAAAGAATCCTGACGACAGTTTGGGAAAAATGAAGTGAAATTAAAACTGAGGGTGAAATTAAAACATGTCCAAATAAGCGGAAATTATGGGAATTTATTAAAAAGCAGTCTGACCATGTACAAGATG
>NW_006922363.1:728090-733514 GCF_000298275.1 Orycteropus afer afer
AAAAAAAGGAACAAAATGACAGCAATAAATTCATACTTGTTGATAATTACAATGAATGAAAATAGATTAAATACACCATTCATGAAGATATGGGGAGTTGCAGAATGGATAAGAAAACATGACCCATCAATATGCTGTCTACAAGAAATTCACCATAGACACAAAGAAAAAAATAAACTAAAAACAAAAGGAAAAAGTTTAAATCAAGGAAATGACAATCAAAAAAGAACAAGAGAGGTGATATTAATTTCTGATGAAATAGACTTTAGGAAGAAAAAAAAAAAACATAAGAAACAATGGCATTATATAATGACTAAAGGATCAACTCAACAAGAGAACACAACCACAATATGTATGCACCCAATGAAAGAGCCTCAAAATATATAAATCATACTTTAACAGAATTAAAAAGACAAATACATGACTTCACAGTAATAATATGCAAACACATGCACTGTTGTCAAGTCATACCTGACTCATAGCAACCCCTCCTTGGGTTTCTGAGGTGATATCAATATGAAAGTAGATTGCCAGACCTTCCTTCCGAGGAATAGCTGGTGAGTTTGAACTGCCAATCTTCTGGCTAGCAGTCACATGCCTTAATACACCACTTTTGTTTTAAAATTATTTTAGTTTTTTTTATTTTAAGAGCTTATTTTACATTCAATGTTATGTGTACATTTAGTTTCAATCCCCATTTACCATATCCAACCATAACCCAGTCTCCTCCAGTTCCTACCCTGTAACCCTCCCACATGGCCTCATATTTAAGCACTCCTATTTGTCCTGCATTTCCTCAATTTGAATATTGGTTCTCTGGTGCCCCGTGGGCTATTGCTCTAAGGGATGTATTACCATAGAGTATGTGGGTGTGTCATCTTGGGTTGAATGGTCTGGGTGTACATCTTTTTATCTATTGGGCTGAAAGCCAGCCCCTGGGGGTTAATACACCACTTTCAATGAAAGACACAACAATTAGAGAGAAACTCAACAAAGACACAAAAGAACTGAAAAATATAACCAAGCAACTTGATCATAAACACATCTACAGAGCACTTCACCCAACAGAGGCACAATATCTATTCATTACTCACACACATGGAACATTCTCCTGGATAGAACATATGTGAGGCCACAAATCAAGCCTAAACAAATTGAAAACACTGAAATACCACAAACAATCATCTCAGATCACAATTCTATAAAATTTGAAACTGACAATAGGAAGATAAATGGAAAAAGAACAAACACATGGAAACTGAATAACACCCTCCTTAAAAACTACTGGGTAATAGAAGAAAAAAAAAGGAAATTAAAAACTTCCTTGAATCAAATGAAAATGAAAACACAAAATATATTAATCACTGGGACACAGCAAAAGCAATGATCAATGATCAATTTATAAAAACAAATGCACACAAAAGAAGAAAGAATGAAAATGAACACCTTAAACAATAACTTCAAAAAAAAGGAGCAAAAAAGGCTAAAGTAACATAAAGAAAAGAATAAACATTCAAGCAGAAATAAATGAAATAAACAACAAAAAAGGAAAAGAACCGTATGATTATATCAATTGATGCAGAAGAGGCATTTGATAAAATCCAACATCCATTTCTGTTTAAAACTCTCAGCAAAATAGGATTAGTAGGGAAATTACTCAACATAATAAAGGGTATATATGCAAAGCCAACGGCCAACATCATTATTAATAGAGAAAGACTCACGGCATCGCCTTCACGAATGAGAATCAGACAGGGAAGCCAACTATTACCACTTATATTTAACATTATATTGGAAGTCCTGGCCAGGGCAATAAGGAAAGAAAGAGAAATAAAAGGCATACATATTGGCAAAGAGGAATTAAAACTATCTCTATTTGCGGATGATATGATCCCATATATAGAAAACCCAAGGGACTCAATAAAAAAACTACTGGAGCTAATAGAGAGGGTCAGCAGTGGCAGGATAAAAGGTCAACATACAAAAATCAGTTGGATTTCTCTACACCACCAAGGAGTCCTCTGATAAGGAAATAAGGGAAAGAATACCACTAACTATAACTACAAAAAAGATAAAATAGGAATAACCATTACCAGAGACAAAAACGACCTATACAGAGAAAACTATAAAACACTGCTACAAGAGACAACAAAGGCACTACATAAATGGAATAATCGACCTTGTTCATGGGCAGGTAGACTAAACATTGTGAAAATGTCAATGCTACCTAAAGCAATCTATACATTTAATGCAATCCCGATCCAGATTTCAAGAATTTTTTTTAAGGACATGTAAAAACTAATTACTAATTTCATATGGAAAGGAAAGAGACCTTGAATAAGCAGAGCACTTCTCAAGAAGAAAACAAAGTGGGAGGTCTCATACTCCCAGATCTTAAGAACTACTATATAGCCACAGTATTGGTATTGGTAAAATGATACACAGATAGATCAATGGATCAGAATTGAAAGTCCAGAAATAGACCCACGCATCTATGGACAACTGATATTTGACAAAAGTCCAAAACCCATTAAATGGGTAAGAGACAGCCTCTTTAACAAATGGTGCTACCAAAATTGGATATCCACCTGTAAAAAAATGAAACTAGACTCATACCTCACCTCATACACACACACACACACACACACAAACCTCAAGCTGGATCAAAGATTTAAATGGAAAACCCAAAAATATAAAATTCATCAAAGATAAAATAGGGACAAATCTAGGAGCCCTAATTTATGTCATAAATAGACTGTCAATCACAACTCAGAATGTGCAGAAGACAGGAGAGAAGCCAGATGACTGGTACCTTTTAAAAATTAAATTCTTGCGCACATCGAAAGATTTTGTCAAAAGGATAAAACAGAACCTACAGATTGGGAAAAAATATGTGCCCATGATATATCTGATAAAGGGCTTATCTCCAAAATCTATAGAAAACTTCAACACCTCAACACCAAAAAAACAAATAACCCACTTCAGAAATGGGCAAAAGTCTTGAACCCAAGGAAATATACAGGCAGCCAACAAACACATGAGAAATTGCTTATGATCATTAATCATTAGAGAGATGCAAATCAAAACAATAATGAGACATCATCTCACCCCAGCAATAATAGCAAATTTCAATAGATCAGATAGTAACAAATGATGACGAGGTTATGGATAGATTGGAACTCTTGTGCACTGCTGGTGGGATTGTAAAATGGCACAACCATTCAGGCAAACAGTATGGCATTTCCTCAAAAAACTGAAAAGAGAAGTACCATTTGACCCAGCAATTCCATTACTAGGAATATATCCTAAAGAGGTAAGAGATAGTGCACCAACAGACATATGTACACCAATGTTCACCGCAGCACAATTCACAATAGCAAAGAGATGGAAACAACCTAAATGCCCATCAACGGATGAGTGGATAACCAAATTATGGTATATCCACAAAATGAAATACTATGCCACATTAAAGAACAATGAGGGATACGCAAATCATCTCGCAACGTAGATGAACCTGGAGGACATTATGCTGAGTGATATAAGTCAATCACAGAAGGACAAGTACTGTATGAACCCCTTACTGTAAAAAGCGAGAGAAAGGTTTGTTTGCGAAAGGGAACTCACCTAGTAGGTTACAAGGATAGGGAGGGAACGGGAGGTATTAATTTCAGCTAGGTGTGGCTTACATGCTGACATGGGTAGGGGGAGGGAAGGATATATGACCACCATAATAACATTGGGAAATGAGAGGACCCAAATTGTGCACATAATAGACAGACGACAGATGCTAATACCAACCAATGCGTCCACAATGCGACATTGCCATTAACCACCACTAGGCTATGCAGATAAACACATAAATACCTGAGATGACCAAGACAGGGGACAGTGAAGAGAGGTATACTCTAGAACAAGAACAGATTCAGCTGAAGCTAATCTTGCACAGACACCAGTGATACAAAATACCTGCAGACTTTACAGAAACAATAGAAGACAGACACAGTAGTCTCTCACAGACATCCCGACATTACGGGAAAGAGATCCAATAGATCGACTACCTCAGGGCCATAATACTGGGGGACACCAGACTCAATTGGCAAAATAAAATACATAAAAGCATTACTCCATATTCTGCATTCGTGAGTAGCAACTGGGGTCTTAAAAGCTTTCAAGCAGCCATGTAAGATGCAGCTAATGGTCTCCTAACATCAGAAGTGAGGAAGAACGGAAAAAACAAACAAACAAACAAATATGGCATTAAGAAGCAATCAGCCCTAGGATACAATGGCCCTCGAGACCAGAAGAACTGGATGGTGCCCAGCTACCACTGGCAACCACTCAGGAAAGGATCAAATCTGGAGATACTGGATAGAGTGGGAGGGAAAACGTGGAACATAAACCAAAAATTCAATAATGACCAGAATCACAGGTCAGATGAAATCTGGTGAGACTCCCAATACTATGGCCCTGGAATACATTCTATGCCTGGAATAAAACTCACCCCCAGGGGAAGGCTCTCAGCCCAATAGTTAACAAGATGTACACGCAGACCACTCAACCCAGGATGACACACCCACATAATCTATGGTAATACATCCCTTAGAACAATAGAATATGGGACACCAGAGGACCAAAATTCAAACTGAGGAAATGCAGGACAAACAGGAGTCAATAAATATAAGGGGCATGGGGGAAGGTTGCAGGGTAGGGAGGGAGGAGACTGGGTTAGGTTTGGACATGGCAAATGAGGAATGAAACTAAATATACGCATTACATTGAATGTAAAACAAGCTCTTCAAATAAAATAAAATAATAAAAAAAAGAGAAGAAAAAGAAATAAATGGAATAGAAAATAGACAATAGAAAAAAACTCAACAATGCTACAAGCTGAATCTTTGAAAAGATTAATAAAATCAACAAACAAATGGCATAGTTATGAAAGAAAAAGATGCAAATAACATGAATGAGAAATATGATGGGAGATGTCAAAACAGAAGCATCCAAAATAAAATGGATAATATCAGGGTAGCGTAGTGCCTAAGGCACTTGACTGCTAACCAGAAGGCTGGCAGTTCAAACCCACCAGCCACTCCTCGGAAGGAAGGTTGGGCAATCAACTTCCATAATGATACTGCCTCGGAAACCCAAGGAGGGATCACTATGAGTCAGGTCTGACTCAAGGGTACACACCAACCAAACATGAAGAACTGGGTGGGGGTGTTGGGAGCAGCCTTAAGAACGACCCAGAAGTTGAGCCAGGCACGAGGGTGTTGGGAGCAGCCTGAAAGGTGCCCTGGAAGGAGAGCTAGGCACAGCGGTATTGGGAGCAGTCTTAAAGTTTGCCTGGAATGTAAGCCATGTGCAGGGGTTTGGAGCAGCTTTAAGGGAGGCCAGGAAGTAAGCAGAGCAGTTTGGAACAACTAA
>NW_006922363.1:734329-738757 GCF_000298275.1 Orycteropus afer afer
TTTCAATATAAATTCTGAAGTACAATGCTGTCACTGATAGGATAATATCTATACGCCTAATTTATGCGCCAACTAGCAAAGCCAATGATGAGGAAATAAAAGATTTTTACCAACTTCTGAACTCTGAAATTGAATGAAAAGGCAATCAAGATGTGTTGATGATCACCAGTGATTGGAATGAAAAAAGTAGAAACAAAATAGAATCACTGGTAGCTGGAAAATGTGGCCTTGGTGACAGAAATAATGCTGGAAATTACATGACAGAATTTTGCAAGACCAATGACTTATTCATAGCAAATACCTTTTTTTCAACAACACAAATGGCAGCTATACATGTGGACTTCACCAGATAGAGTACAAAGAAATCAGATCGACTACATCTGTGGCAAGAGGCAACAGAGAAGTTCAATATCTTCAGCCAAAAGAAGGCCAGGAGCTAATTGTGGAACAGACCATCAACTGTTGATATGCAAGATCAACTTGAAGTTGAAGACAATTAAAACAATTCCATGAGGGTGAAAATCTGACCTGGAATATATCCCTCCTGAATTTATAGACCATGTAAAGAATAGATTTGATGCATTGAACACCAATGACTGAAACAGATGAATTGTGGGATGATGTAAAGAACATCATCCACAAAGAAAGCAAAAGGTCATTCAAAAGACAGGAAAGGAAAAAAAAACCTAAATGGATGTCAGAAGACTCTAAAACTTGCCCGTAAACAGAGAGTAGGTAAAGTAAATGGCAGAATCAATGGGATGAAAGAGCTGAACAGAAGATTTCAAAGAGCAGCTCAAGAAGCCAAAGTCAATTATTAAAATGAAATGTGCAAATACATGGAGTTGGAAAAACAAAAGAGAAGAATACACTTGGCATTTCTCAAACTGAAAGAACTGAAGAAAAAATGTAACCCTCAAGTTACAATATTGAAAGATTCTATGGGCAAAATATATTGAATGATGCAGGAAGCATCAAAAGAAGATGGAAGGAATACAGAGTCACTGTACACAAATTAATTGGTCAATGTTCAGCCATTTCAAGAGGTGGTATATGATCAAGAACCAATGATATTGAAAGAAGTATTTGTGGCTTCACTGAAGGAATTGGCAAAGAACAAGGCCCCAGCAAATGACAGACTACCCATTGAGATATTTCAACAAATGGATGCTGCACTAGAGCCACTCACTTGTCTGTGCCAAGATGTCTGGAAGACAGCTATCTGGCCAATTGATTGGAAAAGATCCATATTTGTACCCATTCTACAGAAAGGGGATCCCACAGAATGTGGAAATTATCAAACAATATCATTAATATCACATGCAAGTAAAATCTTCCTGATGATAATTCAAAAATGGTTGCAGCAGTATATTGACAGAGATGCAAGCTGTAAATGACAATTGTAAATGACAAATGTAAATTGACAGTAAATGCAAGCTGGATTCAGAAGAGGACGTGGAATTAGAGATATCATTGCTGATGTCAGATGGAATTTGGCTGAAAGCAAAGAATACCAGAAAGATGTTTACTTCTGTTTTAATGACTATGCAAAAGCATTCAATTGTGTGGATGATAACAACTTATGTATAACATTGAGAAGAATGGAAATTGCAGAACACTGAATTGTACTCATGGTGAACCTGTACATAGATCAGAAGGCTGTCGTTCAAACAGAACAAGTGGATATGCATGGTTTTACATTGAGAAGGGAGTGTGTCAGGGTTGTATTCTGCCGGCATACTTACTCAATTTGTATACTGAGCAAATAATCTGAGAAGCTGGATTACAAGAAGCAGAACGTGGCATCAAGATTGGAGGAAGACTTATCAACAACCTGTGATATGCAGACGACACAACTTTGCTTGCTGAAAATGAGGATGACTTGAAGCATTTCCTGATGAAGATTGAAGAATACAGTCTGCAGTATTGGTTACATCTCAATATAAAGAAAATAAAAATTCTCACAACTGGACCAACAAACAGCAGCACAATAAATGGAAAACAGATTGAAGTTGTCAAGGACTTTATATTACTTGGTCCTACAATTGACATCAATGGGAACAGCAGTCAAGAAATCCAATAATGTAATGCATTGGACATATCTGCTGCAAAAAAAACCTCTTTCAAGTGCTGAAGAGCAAAGATATCTCCTTGAAGACTAAGGTGCACCAAATCCAAGCCATGGAATTTATAACTGCCTCTTAGACACATGAGTGTTGGAAAATGAATAAAGAAGACCAAAGACTAGTTATGCTTTTGAGTTGTGGTGTTGGCGAAGAATAGTGAAAGTACAATGGACTGCAAAAAAAAAGTTAACAAATCTGTCCTGGAAGAAGTTTAGCCAGAATGCTCCTTGAAAGTTAGAATGGCCAAAGTTCGTCTCACCTAATTTGGCTATGTTGAAAGAAGGAACAATTCCCTGGACAAGGATATCATGCTTTGCAAAGTTGAGGGTCAGTGAAAAAGGGGAAGGCTCTAAACATGATGGAATGACACAGTGGCTGCAAAGATGAGCTCAGATACAGCAGGGATTATGAGGCTGGTACAGGACCGGACAGTGTAAAGTTCTGTTATACAAAGGGTCGCTATGAGTTGGAATAGACTCAAGGGCACCTAACAACAACAACATGAAGAACTGTACTCAAATAAATCTGAAAACCTAGAAGGAATGGACAGATTTCTGGAAACACATGACTTAGCTAAACTAACACAGATTGAGGTAGAAAATTTGAACAGACCATTAACAACAGAAGAAACTGAACTGGTCAGTTAAAAAAAAATTACCAACAAAAAAATTCCTGCCCCAGACAGTTTCACTGGAAAATTCTACCAAACATTCATAAAGCTGACAAAAATCCTACTCAAGCTACTGTAGAATATAGAAAAGGAAGGAATCCTCCCAAATTCATTTTATGAAGCAACCATAAACCTGATACCAAAATCAGGCAAAGACACCACTATAAAGCAGAATTACAGATACATATTCCTCCTGAATATAGATTCAGAAATCTTCAACAAAATCCTAGCCAGCAGCCTCCAGCAACCTGTCAAAGAAATAATACATCATGAGCAAATAGGATTTGTACCAGCTATGGAAGGATGTCTCAACAATAGAAAAAACCATCAATGTAATTCATCACATAAGTGAAGTAAAGGAAAAGAACTGCATGATCATGTCAATTGACACAGAAAAGAAATTTGATAAAATCCAACACCCATTCCTGAACAAAATGCTCAGAAACACAGGAATAGAAGGGAAATTCCTCAACATAATAAAGGGTATATATGCAAAACTAATAGCCAATATTATTCATAATGGAGAGAGACTGAAACCATTCCCCTTACTAACAGGAACCAGACAAAGATGTCCTCTATCACCTCTTCCATTCAAAATTACATTGGAAGTAGGGGTGGGAAGAGAAGAGGAGGGATTAATTTCCATCTAGTTGGGGCCCACAGGCTGATGTGAGTAAGGGGAGGGATGTATGGAAAGAGTCTGTGACCACCATGATAACATTAGGAAAAGGGAAGACACTGAATTGTGCACATAAGAGATAGACGACAGATGCTAATAACAACCAGTATATCTACAATACTGTATTACCATCAAAACCAAACACCAGACTATAGATAAACACATAGACACCTGAGAAGATAAGATCGGGGTCAGTGAACAGGAGTATACTCTAGACCAAGGATAGAGTCAGTGGAGGCTAATCTTACACAGATACCAGTAATGCAAAATACCAGAAATCCTTACAGAAACAACAGAAGACGTAGACATAGAGTAAAAGCTCACAGACACTGGAAGAGAGATCCAATGGACCTACTAACTCAGAACCATGGTACTGGGGGACATCAGACTCAATTGGCACAACAAAATACTTAAAAGTCTTGTTCCTCATCCTACATTGGTGAGTAGGGTCTTAAAAGATTTCAAGAGGCATCTAAGATGCAGCTCATGTTCTCCTATCATCGGAAGCAAAGAAGAGTGTGGGGGTAATAAAAGGGGGGCATTTGGAAGCAATCAGCCCTAGGACATGATGGACCTCAAGACCAGAAGAACTGCATGGTGCCCAGCTACCAATACCAACCACTCAGGAAAAGATCGAATCTGGAGATCCTTGACAGAGTGAGAGGAAAAACATGGAACAAATTCCAAAAACTTAGTAATGACCAGAATTACTGGTTGTATGGAGTCTGGAAAGACCCTCAATATGATGGCCCTTTGATATATTCTGGACCTGGAATAAAACTCACTCCCACAGGCTAGCTGTCAGCTAGCAGACCATTCAGCCCAGGGTGACAAAACCACATACTCTATGGAAATGCATCCCTTACAGCAATCAACCACAGGGCACCACAGGGACAATATTCGCATGGAGGAAATACAGGGCATACAGGAGTGCATAATTATAAGGGACACAG
>NW_006922363.1:739016-740671 GCF_000298275.1 Orycteropus afer afer
ATTTGCCAATCATATGACCCTACACATTGAAAAGCAAGCCATTTAGAAAAGAAAAAAAAAATTTCAAACTGAAAGATTTAGCATGGTGGCAGGATCCATAATCAACATACAGAAACACTTTATTTTCAATATTTAGAGCCTTGAACCTTAGAACACATCATTGAAAATAATAATAATAATAAAGGATTCATAGAGATTGGAGGTAGAAAATGAGGATACCATGGCTTTTCAAAATTTCTACACTTTAGTACCACATTTTCCAATATAAATTTGAGCCACATAAATGAAAGAGAAGCATGAATATACTTCCCAGCCTTCCATATTCATCAGCAAAGAGAACACATAACTTGCTCCACTTCTGTAAAACAACTGCATTTCTCTGGCCTCCTTACCCAGCAGCAGAAAAAGGAAAGACCAGAATTCACCATCTACATTGTTTCATGTGAGGAAATTAAATGAAAATATTCACTACGTTGCCCATTAACGCAACTATGATTTCTTAAATTTTACTTAAGTCAGGTAGTCATTAATCCATCACACCTCTTTTAGAATTATCTGAACATTTCAGAAACCAAAAATACTATGACTTTTAACATTTATAATATTTTTAATCAATGGCAGAGTGTAAATAAAAAGGAACTGCATTCAATCTCCTTTTCATTATTTGTACAATTTTCTTTCCTTTCCTGGACTTCTTGATTTCATGAAATATACCATTCATATAGAAGGCCATTGTTGTTGTTATAGTTGTTGTTAGGTGCTGTCAAGTCAATTTCCACTCATAGCAATCATATTAACAACAGAATGAAACACTTTGTGGCCATGAGACATCCTCGCAATCGTTGCTTTACTTGAGCCCTTCGTTGTAACCACTAAGTCAATCCATCTCATTGAGGGTCATCCCCTTTCTCACTGACCCTCCACTTTACCAAGCATGATATCCTTCTCTGGAGACTGGTCCCTCCTGCTAACATGACTAAAGTACATGAAACCACATCTGGCCATTCCCTCCTCTAAGGAGCATTCCTGTTATACTTCTTCCAAGACAGATTTGTTTGTACTTCTGGCAATCCATGGTATATTCCATATTCTTCACCAACACCGTAATTCAAAGGCATCAATTCTTGTTCACTCTTGTTTTTCATTGACCAGCTGTCACATGTAAATGAGGTGATTAGGAATACCATGGCTTAGGCCAAGTCCACCCTAGTCTTTAAAGTACCATCCTTGCTCTTTAACACTTTAAAGACGTTTGTTGAAGCAGATTCACCCAGTGCAACAGGTCATTTGATTTCCTGACTCCTGCTTCCATGGACGTTCATTTTTGATTCAAGTAAAATGAAATCTTTGACAACTTCAATATTTCCTCCATTTATCATAATTTTGCTTATTGGTCGTGAAGACTTTTGTTTTATTTATGTTGAGGTCTGGTGGCATAGTGCTTAAGGCATTTGACTGCTAACCAGAAGGCTGGAAATTCAAACCCACCAGCCACTCCTCAGAAAAAAGATTGGGCATTCTACTTCTGTAATGATACCACCTCAGAAACTCAAGGAGAGTTCACTATGACTCAGATCTGACTCCAAGGCAGTGCGTTTGGTTTGGTTTTGTTTATGTTGACGTGTAATCCATACAGAAGATTGTAGTCTTTGATA
>NW_006922363.1:741171-748851 GCF_000298275.1 Orycteropus afer afer
AATATGGATCTCTTCTAGTTAGTTGGCCAGATAACTGTCTTTCAAATTTCTTGACATAGGATTGAGAGCTTCTAACGTTGCATTCATTTGTTGTAACATCTCAACTAGTATTGCATGAATTCCTGGAGGTTTTTTTTTTTTTTGGCCAATACAAAAAACGTGTACCTTACACAATTTAATACCATTGTTTCTACCTCCTTCAATGCCTCCTCATGAAATGGATGAACATCAATCAAATCATTTTGATACAGTGACTCTGTGCATGCCTTCCATTTTCTCTTGATGTTTCCTGTGCCTTTCAACTTCTTAAACATAGAATCCTGTGATACTACAAATCAAAGTTTGAATTTTTCTTCAGTTCTTTGAACTTGGGAAATGCCAAGAATGTTCTTCCCTTTTGGTTCTCCAACTCCAGGTCTTTCCACAATTCATTATAATCATTTTGACTTCTGGAGCCACCCATTGAAATCTTCTGTTCAGATCTTTTACTTCATTATTTCTTCCATTCGCATTAGCTACTCTCTGCTCAACAGCATGTTTGAGAGTCTCTTCTGACATTCATTTTTGTCTTTTCTTCCTTTCTTGTCTTTTAAATAACTTTGTGCTTTCTTCATGCATAATACTATTGATGACGTCCCACAACTTGCCTGGTCTTTGGTTATTTGTGTTCAATGAGTCTTATCTAGTCTTTAGATGGTCTCTAAATTCAGGTGCCATATATTCTATGTTTAATTCTGGTTTTCGTGGACTTGTTTTAATTTTCTTCAACTTTCAGCTTAAACTTGTATATGAATAATTGATAGTCTGTTCCACAGTTGGCCCCGGGCCTTGTTCTGACTGATGATATTGAGCTTCTCCATCATCTTTTTCTACAGATGGAGTCAATTTGATTCCAATGTATTCTAATTGGTGAGGCCCATAATTCCACTGTTCATGTTGTTTAAAAAGGTATTTGCAATGAATAAGTTGTTGGTCTTGCGAAAATTTATCATGTGATCTCTGGCATCATTTCTATCACCAGAGTCATATTTTCCAACTACTGATACCTCTTCTTTGTCTCCAACTTTCACATTCAAATCACCAGTAATTATCAATGTATCTTGATTGCATGTGTGGTCAATTTTAGATTGCAGAAGTTGTTAAAAATATTCAATTTCCTCATTCTTGCTTTTAATGGTTGGTGTGTAAATTTGAGTAATAGTCCTATTAACTGGTCATTTTTGTAAGCATATTGACATATCCTATAAATAACAACTTAATACTTCAGGATAGATGCTGAAATGCTTTTTTTGATGATGAATGTGATGCCACTCCTCTTCAATTTGTCATTCCAGACACAACTGATCATATGATTGTCTGATTCAAAATGGCCAAAACCAGATAATTTCAGCTCACTAATTCATAGGACATCAATCTTTAATGTGTTCCATTTCATTTTTGATGACTTCCAATTATCCTAAATTCATACATCATACATTCCACATTCTGATTATTAATGGATTTCTGCAGCTATTTCTTCTCATTTTGAATGGTGCCACATCAGCAAATGAATGTCTTAAAAGCTTTACTACATCTGTGTCATTAAAGTCAACTCAACTTCGAGAAGGCAGCTTATTTTGTGTCACTTCCACCCTGAAGGACTCATCTTCTAGCACTATATAAGACAATGATCCACTGATATTCATAAGGTATTCAGTAGCCAAATTTTTAAGTAGACCACCATGTCCTTTTTTCCTACTCAGTCTCAGTTTTCCAGCTCTGCTGAATCCAGTCAACCAAGGGTGAACATTATGGTATTTGAAATACCAGCAGCATAGCTTCCAGCATCACAGCAACATGCAAACCACCACAGTACAACAAACTATGATGGACAGAAAGCCATTTCAACACTGTATACCAACTACACCTAACAGACATCTATTATAGAATGCCCCACCTAACCACACTAGACTATGCATTCTTCTAAAGTGCACATTCTCTAAAGTGAACATTCTCTAGCTCCATAAATTCAACAGGATCAAAATCATAAAATAATATGTCTCCAACTACTATGGAATTGGAAATCAATAATAGAAAAACATGGGAAATTCACAAGTATATGTAAATTGAACACCACATTACTAAATAACTAAGTGGTATGTGATACAAAGAAGTCAATTAGACTTATCTTTGGTTTCTGAAATAAAACCTTTGCAATTCCCCAAAAACCAAGATGTCCTCTTTTTCTGAAGCAGCCAGGGAACACTTAAACCTGTGCAAATGAGTTGTGGATATACCTTACAACTAATTTCAGAAAGTAGGGGGATATGATGTAATCAAACATGCATATTCATTGATTAACCAATCATGTCTATGAAATTGAGAGCAGTGGGGCGGGGGAAACCCAGAAGCAGGAAAGTTCATTGGACTTACTTGGACTTACTGGATTAGAAAGCACATCTGCTTTTGGGAGGATGATCTATCCCTGAGGACAATGGAAGCCCTTTGCCAGGACCAATACTAAACCCATAGTAAATTTATCTCTTTGTTCAGAATATCTGTGGTTATAATAAATGGGTAACTGTAAATAGGTAACCTCTATGCACTCTTCGTGTTGTTATGAGGGTCCAAATTGATCTACAAGCCCAATGTTTTCACTCCATAATTCCAGGTGAACTTTTGCAGAAATTCACCTTAAAAATACATATGAAAATGTAAGGGATTCAGAATAGCCAAAAGAATCTTGGGAATAACAAAACAAAACAAAAGAACATAGTTAGAAGATTCACACTTCTTGATTTTAAAACATACCAGAAAGCTACAGTAATCAAGATAGAGTGGTACTGGCATAAGAATAGAAATATTCATTAATGTAATATAAGTTAGAATCCAGAAATTTTAATATTGTTGTTAGTTGTCATCAAGTCAGCTCTGACTCATGGTGACCTTATGTCTGACAGATGTTGTCCAATCATGATTGTTGATATATTTGTGTCAATTACCATGGCAATTTTATCAATCCAACTCATTGAGGGCGTTCCTCATTTTCACAGATGCTCTACTTTCCAAACATGATGTCATTTCCTAGAGTTTGTTCTTTTCTGAAAACATGTACAAAACAAGCAAGATGAAGTCTTGCTGTCTTTGCTTCTTAGACATTCTGATTGTACTTATTCTAAGACTGGTTTGTTCATTCTTTTGCCATCCCATGGTATATGCAATATTCTTTAAAAATACCACAATCTGAATGCATCAGTTCTTTTGTCTTCCTTTCTTATTGTCCAGCTTTTCCATACATATGAGGCTACTAAAAAACATGGCTTTGGTCAAATATATCTTAGTCATTAAAGTGACATCTTTGCTTTTTAAAACTGTAATGAGGAATTTTGCAGTAAATCAAGGAGCTCTGGTGGTGTAGTGGTTAAGGCATTTGGCAGCTGACCAAAAGGTGAGTGGTTAGAACCCACCAGGTGCTCCATAGAAAAAATATGAGGCAGTCTGCATCTGTAAAGATTTACAGCCTTGGAAACCTAGTAGGGTTTGCAATGACTTTAGAATCAACCGGATGGCAGTGAGTTTTGTTTTGGTCTTGCAGTGATCTGTCCAAGGTAACATATAATTTATTTTCTTCACTGCTGCTTCCATGGACATTGATTGTTGTGCCAAGTAGAAGCAAAACATTGACAGCATCAGTTTATTCTTAATTTATGATGTTTATCAATCCAGTTGTGAATATTGTCATTTTCTTCACATTGAGGCATATTCCAGACTGAACGCTGTACCTTTTTACCTTCATCAGTAAGTGATTCAAGTCATCTTCATTTTCATCAAACAACGCTTCATTTATACTTAATTGCTTTTTGAAAAGGACGGCAAGACAATAAAATGGAGAAAGAATATTATTCTCAACAGCAGTACTGGGATAACTGGCTATCCACATTTGAATAAGGAAAGAAAGAAACAGGAACTCTTCCTCACAGAATACACAAAAATCAACCCAAATGGTCACATAACTAAATCTAACAGCTTAAGGTATAAAACTCTTAGAATAAAACATAGGCATAAATTGTGATGACTTAGGATTAATCACGACACCAAAAGCACAAGTGACAAAAGAAAATATGGATATTATGGATTCCACCATAATTAATAAAACCATTGGTATTTAAAAAGATACAATCAAGAAAGTGGGAAAAAAATAACCCACAGAATGGGAGAAAATATATTTGAAATACATAACTGATAATGGACTAGTATATAGAATAGATAAAGAACAGTTACAACTCTATAATAAAACCACTCACTTTATAAAATAGGCAAAGGATGGCCAATAAGAAAATGAAAAGTTGCTCAATATCATTATTCATTAAAGAAATATCACGGAAATCCAGAATAAAATATAACTTCACATCCTCTAAGATTGTAGGTGTCAAAATTATAGACAATGATAAGTGTTAGAATCTGGAGAAACTGGAACCCTTAAACACACTGGGTAGGAATATAAAAATGTTCAGGAACTTTGGAAAAGAGTCTGGAAGTTTCTCACAAAGTAAAACATAGAATTGTCACATGACTCAGCATTTACACTCTAGGCATATACTCTAGAGAATGAAAGCATATATTCGCACAGAAACTTTGTAAACAAATGTCATAGCACCATTATTTTTATTAGCCAAAATGTGGCAAACACTCATATGTACATCAACTGACCAACAGACAAATAAAATGTGCAATATCCATTCATTTAACTATTATTCAGTCAAGAAAAGGAATGGAGATCTAATGCATGCTACAACATAGATGAACCCTGAGAACATTATATGAAATGAAAGAAGCCAGACACAAAAGACCACATATTATATGCTTAGATTTATTATGAAATATCCTGAATAGAAAAATCTATACTAACAGATTAGAGGTTGCCAGGGGATGGGATGGGTGAGTGACTTGTAGAGGGGTTGTTAGGTTTGTTTGTTTGTTTTTCAACTCTCAAGTAATGAGAATGTTCTTGCCTTTAGAAGGGTTGTTTATGATATTTAAGTTATATCTCAATAAAGCAGTCATTTAAAAACTTCTATGAATAAAGATGGAGGTATATGGGAATACGAAGGGATAGCACTAGGAAGATTTTACTAGTGATGGTAATTCTGTATCCTGATTGTAAAGGTGGTTACGCAAATCTACACATACAATACAACAGCACAGAACTATACATACCTACTTTACCAATGTTTCCTAATTTTGGTATTATACTTATTTAAAGAGCATCTGGGTGGCATAAACAGTTAAGCTAAGCTATTAGCTTTTTTGAGCTAAATAAGAGGCTGCTCAGAGGAAAGCAGGGCAAAAGCCTCGAAAAATTGTGACCATGAACACCCTATGAAAGGCAGTTCTAATTTGAAACACTTGGGTTCACCATAAGTCAGAATTGAGTCAATGGCAATGGTATGATTTTTTTAATATACTTATTTAAAATGTAACAATTGAGGGGAATTGGGTGAAATGTACACAGGACTTCTTTATGCAATTTTTGTAACTACCTATGAATCTATTATTGTTGTTGCTGTTGTTATGTGTCCTCAAGTTGGACCCGACTCATTGCAACCCCTCCTTGGGTGTCCAAGGTGGTATCACTACAGAAGTAGATTGCCCAACCTTCCCTCCAAGGAGTGGGTGGTGGGTCTATAATTAGTACAAAACTAAAAAAATATAAAATGTCTTTTGGATCTCTTATTTGACCAAGTGAATTGTAAACTTCCTAAAAATGAAGATTAGCATCATCTTCTTTATACGGGTCTTTAACTTCCCACTATGCAAAATGGATTAGTAATAATACTTATAGTATTTTTTTTTACAATGTATACAAAATGCCTAGTATACATTTCATCTTTTCTTTATAAAAACTGCTAATTTATCATGTCCAAGCATTGTCATGGCCAAACCTGGAGCTCAGAAAAGAAAGTTCACTCTTTCTCAGACTGTTGGACATCAAACTACACTACCTGAGGACGACTATAAATCCCTATACCATCCAAGAGGCAGGTGGTTAAGGATAAGACAATCTAAAACCACTCTAGGAAACTCAAACTTTGTAATGTGCATTACCAAGGGCATATTTGACTATTTGACTCAACATCACTGGATTCACATAATGAGTATATAAAGCTTATATAGTCAACAAGATAGGATACTTTTGGTAGATGACAAGACAACATCTGAGAAAAAGTGATATTTTATAAGGAGTACTTCTCAAACCATTTAGTACCAGGGCGACTTTTATAATCATAATTTAATAATTATTAATAACTTCAAAAAGCTACAGTTTATATAAATTATATCTATCACTATTTATTATATTAGAAATTAAAACTTAGAATTGTTTTAAATATTTATAATGTCATTTAAAATACAGCAAGAAACCAATTACATAAAATATAACACACTTTACTTTTATAAAACTAATGTTTCTAAAAAAAAGATAGTGAAAGGTGGTATTATTTGACACTTTCACAAATCTCTTTAGTGTCTGGCTTAACAGAAAACAGCTGGATTCTTTTATCTGCTTCTACAATCAATATGCTATGATATGCTCCTTCAGTTGAAACATATGAAAAGTTCTTTATATTCTATTCCATACATGGGTAAGTTAGAAAGGCATCTCTGGGTGGCTCAAATGGTTAAGTGCTCCACTACTAACCAAAGATTGGTGGTTTAAACGAACTCAGAAGAGCCTCCAAAAACAAGCTTGGCAATGTACTTCCTTTTGGGAGTCCATGTGGAGCAGTCTAACTCGGCGTACATGGGGTCACTATGAGTCAAAAAAAAAAAAAAAAAAAAGCCAAAACAGCCACTAAAAACAGTTTAGTTGGAAAAAGAGCATGGTCCTTTCAGATATTGTAGGTAATCTTCTTTAATACAAAACCAAATTTTAACAAGGGTTGTTTCTTAAAGGTTACTTGTAATATAGAATCAGAAACCTTATCAATGACTTTTTTATACTCACTTACACTAAAATCTATTTGTCTGCCATACACTTTGAGCATTTACACATGCATGAAACTTCTACCTAGGCATGACTTTGGAACACCATGCATTAGTCAATTGATAAATACTGGCTGACAGAATTATGTAGACCTGAATGTTGAAACGTATCATAAAAGATCATATTTGTTAATGTCACCATAGATCTCATCAAAAAAAGTCTTTAAAAATAGGAAAGCTATGCAACATATGATGGTTGATACATGTTTTCAAAAATTGTTGCCTGAATATTTTATCATTGGCAACAGATACTGTCAGGTGATTTCCTTGAACTGAGTGGATCTCTTTAATTCAAAAGGAATTGAAACCGAGATTTCAAAATGGAGTCTCAACAGTGAGCAGCAAGCTTTTTCCCTTTGGCATCTAAGGACATGGAAAACTAGGTAGAACAGTTTGAATTAGGAACTTTGTTGCTCTGAACAGCTCACTGAATCAGAGTGCACCAAACACAGAAGAGCAGAATTAAGGAAAGGACAGGGAGATTATTTAGGAAAGAGCTACTGGTAGAGGATGGATGGGCACCCGAGAGAGGTCATTGGAAACTTCCCTGGGGCAGTCACTGTCTGCTGGGCAATGACGGCTGCCAGAGATCCCCTAGCCAGGATGGAAGACACCTTATAGCAGTATACCAGAGACCACTCCAAAATTCCAGCAGGCAGC
>NW_006922363.1:749464-750532 GCF_000298275.1 Orycteropus afer afer
AAATAAATACGGCATCAATAATAGCCTGCTCAAAACCCTAGAAACCAACCCTAGCAACACTAAACTTTCCTTCTTCTGCTCCCACCTTCTCCGCCAATAACTTCACTCATTCAATAGAAGAAACCATATTCAGCCAATTACCATAAAACCTCCTGCTTTGAATTCTAAAACCTCTTTACAAAAAATAGAAAAACATATGCATACTACACACAGTGATTCCACCACCACAAAGAAAACAGCAGAGTGACCCAAAACATCTGAATCAATAATAAAATAAAACACACCACATTCACCTTTTCAAAATGTTAAACCATAAAACCAAGAAAAAACAAATCAACAGGTTACCATCAGCTACACACAACCTAAAGATAAAGAGACAGCACTCTACCAGATAACACGGGCTTAAGAAGAGGTTCTTCTTTCCAGTAACCCCAAGAACTCTCCAAACCTGCACTACACGATTGAAAAGGTCCTAGTTTACACTGCTTTTTTCTTTTCTTTTCTCTCATGGTTAACCCCATTCCTTGTTGGGTTTTATTTTGTTTTTACTTTCTTTATTTCTTTCTTTCTTCATTATTCTCCTTCTCTAACTTATTCCTCTTACTGACCTTTCCCCACATACTGCAGATATACCTGTTTTCTTCTTCTTTTCTCTCCTTTTTCTTTTTTTGGGTTACAGTTCCTTTGTGATTTCAGGGTGTATTTTTTCTCCACGTGCATTTAGTTTTCTCGATGACTAACAACTGCAATTTTTACCTAACTAAGTGGGAGACAGCAACAATCCCAATAAGATATAAGTACACCCACACCTCCTGCAACTTCACTTACTGAGCAAGAGCCACACAGGTCTAAATACAACAACGCCACAATGCCTCGGAAACAACAGACCATCACAGCCCACACAAAGAAGCAAGACAAAGTGGTAGAAACAAGGGAGCAAGATACAGACCCAGAACAGATCCCTGACGAAGAAGCAGCATTGGATATCTCTGATAAGGAATTCGAAATAATTATCTTTAGGTATCTTCAAAGGATTGAGAGACAGACCAAAGAAAACACAGAAAAAAA
>NW_006922363.1:752605-759333 GCF_000298275.1 Orycteropus afer afer
GAGACAGCTTAGGGGATAGGAGTGCATGGAAGGATGGACACAGGGAAGAGGTAACTATTGGGAGGAAGTGGGAGTGGAGATGTTGCATTGTGGTAAATTGTGGTCAATGTCATAAGACAAAGTGTATGTGACCTGCTGTATGGAAAGTGTATTTGCTCTGTAAATTTTCACCCAAATCACACTAATAATAATAATAATAATGAAGACCTAAAGAAAAATTGAAAAAAAAAAAGGAATCGAAACCTTAAAACCAGCTTACCCACTATTTGACTGTCTTGAAAATGGATCTTTCAGCTCCAGTCATGCTTTCAGTAGAGATCTTGATGGCAATCTTATGAGAGACACTGTGTAAAAACTCTACAGGTATAGCAAAAAGATGCCAACAACCTAAAGACCCATCATCAGATAAATGGATAAACAAAATGAGATATTATCAGCCACTTGTCTGTCAATTTCTTGTACTGTGGAGTCTTGAATGTTGCTATGAAGTTGAAAGCTATAACTCTAGTATTTCAAACACCAGCAGGGCCACCCAGGGTGGACAGATTTCAGTGCAGTTTGCAGGCCATGCACGTCTGAAGAAATTATCCACTGAATACCTTATGAGTCACAGTGTAATTTTGTCTAATACATCACTGGAAAACTTACGAAGAGCAGTGAAACACTGTATGATTTAGTGCCAAAACATGAATCCCTTAGGTCAGAAGGCACTCAAAATACAAGCGGAGACAAATTGCCAACTGAAAGTAGAGTTGAACTTAATGACGTGGATGGAATAAAGCTTTTGAGACCTTCATTTACTGGTGGGACATGACTCAAAATGGGAGTAAACAGCTGCAAACATTCATAAATAATTAGAACGTGCAACACGTGAAGTATGAATGTAGGAAAATTGGAAGTTGTCAAAAATGAAATAGAACAGATAAATACAAGTATCCTAGGCATTAATGAGCTGAAATGGACTGGTATTGTACATTTGAAATCAGACAATCATATGTTCCACTATGCTAGGAATGACAAATTGAAAAGGAAGGGCATAACCTTCACTGCAAAAGGAGCATTTCAAGATGAAGTACAATGCTGTCAGTGATAGGATAATGTGCATATACCAACAAGAAAGACCAGTTAATATGACTATTATTGAACTTTAGTCACCAACGATTAAAGCCAACCATGAAGAAATTGAAGATTTTTACCAACTTTTGCAGCCTGAAACTGAACAAATAAGCAACTAAGATTCATTCATAATTACTGGTAATTAGAATGCAAAAGCTGGAAATGAAGAAGCATCAGTAGTTGGAAAATATGAACTTCATGATAGAAATGATGCCACAGATGTCATCATACAATTTTGTAAGACCAAGGACTTGTTCATTGCAAATATCTTTTTTCAACAACATAAATGGCAACTGTACACATGGACATCACCAAATGGAATACACAGGAATCAAATGACTACATGTGCAGAACAAGATGATAGAGAAGAACAGATTTTATGGACTGAAAACCAAAGACCAAAGACCATACGAGTTGTGAGATGACATCAAGAATATCATGAATGAAGGAAGCAAAAGGTCATTAAAAAATCAGGAAAGGAAGAAAACTCAGAAATGTACATTTCAAAAGGGACTGTAACACTTGCTATTGAACACAGAGTACCTAGAGCAAAAGGAAGAAATTATCAAATAAAACAGCTGAACAGAAGATTTCAAGGTGTTGTATCAGAAGACAAAGTATTATAACAAAATGTACAAAGACCTGGTGTTAGAAAACCAAAATGGAAAAACACGCTGGGCATTTCTCAAAAAGAAAGAATTGCAATATTGAAGGATTGTGTGGGCAAAATATTAAACGATGCAGGAAGCATCAAAAGAAGATGGAAGGAATACACAGAATTACCGAACCAAAAAGAATTGGTGGATGTTAAACCATTTCAGGAGGTAGAATATAATCAAGAACCAACAGTATTGAAGAAGTCAAAGCTGCACTGAAGGAATTGGTGAAAAACAAGGTTCCAGAAATTGAGGTGATACTTACTGAGATGTTTCAACAAACGTTTGCAGTGCTAGAGGCATTTACTCATCTATGCCAAGAAATTTGGAAGAAAGTTACCTGGCCAGCCAATGTGAAGATTCATATTTATACCATTTCCAAAGACAGATGATCCAACAAAATGTGGAAATGATTGAATAATATCATTAATATCACACACAAGTAAAATTTTGCTGAAGATAATTCAAAAGTGGTTGCAGCACTATATTGACAGGAAATTCTAGAAATTCAAGCTGGATTCACAAGAGGAACATGGGATATAATTGCTGGTGTTAGATGGATATTGACTAAAAGCAAAGAATGTTAGCAAGATTTATCTGTCGTTTACTGACCATGCAAATTCATTTGACAGTGTGGATTGTAACAAATTATTAATAAAAATGGGAAGAATGGGAATTCCAGTACACTTAATTGTGCTCACAATGAACCTATACATACACCAAGAGGTTGTCATTTGTGTGTCAGTAGAACTGTGGTTCACAGGTATTCAATGGCTGATTTTTCAAAAGTAGATCATGAGACTGCTAGAATGAAGATATTACTATCCAATCCAATTGGTTCACATACACAAAGGCACTTTGCAAAGTGTTTGCAATTGAAAGCCCTAATTTTTATTTATAGAAAATAAACAGTAAACAGGAGCAAATTGGAAGTGAACCAGTCCTCTCCACCCCAACCAGTACTCCAGTTAGTATCATAAGAGAAGAACCCACTTATGTTTAATAGGGCACCTGCTGAACCTTCCCAAATTACCCAGGTCCATTTCTGTGTTAACGGACAGGCATGCTAAGAATCAGGTATCAGCAGGGGTGTGTCTCTCTCAGTACGTGTGTCATCGGCTCAGGTCAGGTGTGGTGTAGCTGCGTTCATTCTATCTCCCTCTCTCTGTCTTTCTCTGGGACTATTCCTGCCTGGTTCTGGTACCCTGTACTTATTGGTCCATTTCTCAACCAGCAGCTTTGGGACAATCCTGGGCAGTGCAAGTCTAAGGCCAGCATTACAACAGGTCTCAAGACAAAGCAGTTTTATGGGCAGCCCTTGTAAAGTATATGCCCACGTCTCTGTGGGCAAGCCCTCAGCCCTTCATATAGGCCTCTTCTAAATCCAGAAAGGCCTCCTATAAGATGCCTCAGGAAAGGTCTCCTCTCAAGCCTTTCTGCACAGACCCCCTCTTGTCCTTAAACTTATAACTCTCAGAACAGCTGAGATATCTGCCAATGTCAAAGGCAGGCCGGGTCACACCCTGTTACTTGCTCTCTGATTGGGCATCCACCTTCACAGGCTCAGATTCTGACTGCCTCCCCTTTATGGGGTACCCAGCTCAGTTGGTGTTCTCATCCAAAAGTACTCAGTTCTATTAGCCAATACACCCATACTAAGTGTAGTACCTCACCCACCATCATCACAGAAGGTCTCATGGCTCCTGATACACACACTGCTGCAAACATTTCTCTGCTACTTGGCTCTTTTGTATTTCTTGTCATTATTCTTGGCCCTCGGTGTTACAGCCCTTGACAAACATTACAGATCTTTTATTTGGGTGTAGGAGGTTCTCAGCACAGGTACCCTGTACCTAAAGGATGCACTCCTCTCCAGGCACTTGTTTATATGGAGGTCCCCATAGAAACCTCTGCGAGATTAGCTCCTTACATGGGAAAACTTGTCAATTTCAAGTTTTGGCTTTCATAAACCACACAAATTCCATAGACAGATTACAAGTACACCAGATCTAATGGGTGTATTGTAAGCCATTTATGTGCATAGCAGACTGAACAATCCTGGCAAGCCACTAATGCTGAAAGCAAACTAAAAAGTCTTTAAAAGCCAATTAACAGATAGAAAACAGACCAATCATTTGGCAGATTGCAGAACAATCAGTCATTTTGGCAGAAATGCAAACACAGGGCCAGAAAGGTCATATAAAAGAAACACATTATACCACAGACACTTTACCAAAAAATTTGGTGGGTTCAAACCCGCCAGCCACTCCTTGGAAGGAAGGTTGGGCATTCCTACTTCCATAGTGATACTGCCTCGGAAACCCAAGGAGGGGTGGCTATGAGTCGGGGCCGACTTGATGGCAAATAACAACAACAATTACCTAATAGAAGAAATGAGGAGGTACGAAGGAGGGAAGCAAGAATAAAGGAGCATTAAAAGATGTCAGGTACTCCAGTGAAAGAAAATGTTTTATTATCCATAATCTCAAAACCTACTATAATGTCTGACACAAAGTAGGCTCTCTCTCTCTCTGTGTCTGTCTGTGTGTGTGTGTGTGTGTGTATAATGAATGCATGACTTGAAAGCACCAATTTTGTTTTTTAAATTCAAGTTACCTGAAAAATTAAATCTATTTTCTCCTAAATGCATTTGGAAATATAAAAAACCTACTGCAGTTTTAGTGGTTCCAATAATTAAAAATTACAAAAACCAAGCAAAACTTGAAATTTCAGTGCTACAGCTACACTCAATAAGGAATTTAGAGAGTAAACATATGAAACTCCATGTAAATTCTACCCAATATTCATTTCACCCATATGGCCTCAACAGGAAAACCAATAGAAAATTGTTCTGATATATTAATGCCAAACATAATTTATTCCAGATTCAACCTGGAAGAAATTTGACAAGCAAATGAAATAATGAAAACCAATCCCTAATTAGTTTCAAATTCAAAAGGAGACAACTGACAGAAAATATATTTAGAAAATTATTTACATATGTAGGTACATGTTTTAAACTGCACTGTATATAGTATTCCCATTTGTATCAGTCTTAATTGGTATAAAACTCAAGTACTCAAGTTTCAGGATGATTCACAGTCTGGTGGATGTAATTCTACTTTTCAAGTAGACTACACAATGGAAATGCCCAAGAGGATTGCTAGGCTTGGTGGATTTGGCGGCTTCTGTTTTTTTTGTTTGTTTGTTTTTGTTTTTGTTTTTTAAATCTGGTGATGTAGTGCCTAAGCATTTGACTGCTAACAAGAAGGCTGGCAGTTCAAACCCACCGGACACTCCTCAGAAGGAAGACTGGTCAATCAACTTTCATAGAGATTCCACCTCAGAAACCCAAGGAGGGGTCACTGTGAGTTCTTTTTGTTTACTTTATACATACATAAGGAGCTCTGGTGACATAGTGGTTAAAGCATTCAAGTGCAAAGTTTTAAATACACATTTCACCAAATAAGAAATTAAAATACCTAGCAAGCACACAAGCACATAAAAATTTTTTAATACTGTTGGTGATAAAGGAAATGCAAATACAAGCCACAATAAGATACCACTTTATACCCACTAGTACCAGTACCAGATACCGTCAAGTTGACCCCAATTCATGTTGTCCTCATGTATATCAGAATAGAATTGTGCTCCATAAACTCGTTTTTCAATGGTTGATTATTTGAAAGGAGATCACCAGGCCTTTTATCAGAGATTCCTATGTGTTGACTTGAAATTCAAACTTTACATGAAACAGCCAAGCATGTCAACCATGTGCACCACCCATGGACCCCTAACACACACTAGGATAGCTATAAAAACGAAACGGAAAATATGAAGTTTTGGCAAAGATGAGGGGAGCAAGAATCCTCATATATTGCTGATGGGAATTTGAAATTGTGTAGTCACTATGAAAAACAGTTTGACATTTCATCAAAAATTTGAAAAGAATTACCACAGGATCCAGGAATTCCATTCCTAGATATATACCCAAGAAAAATGAAAACATAGGTCTACACAGAAACTTGAATATGAAAGTTTATAGCAGCATTACTCATAATAGTCAAGATGTAGAAACAACTCAAATGTTTGGCATATGGATAAACAAAATTTGATATACAAACAATGACATACCATTCAGCCATAAAACAAAAAAGTATTGATGCATACTAGAACTTGGATAAACCACAAAAACATCATGCTAAGCCAGACGTAAAAGGTCAAATATTGGATAATTACTTTTATATGCTATATTCATAATAGGCAAAACCATAGTAATAGAATGTTACTGATTACAGAAAGTTACAGGTTACTAAGGGATGGAGGAGGGGAAGTGATGATTTAGTGAGTATGGAGTGTTTTATAAGGTGATAAAAATATTTTGAAGGTATATACCTTAATTATATACTTCATATATATCACTTAATTATACACTTCAAAATTGGTTACATCAATGCTATATAAATTTTTCTCCAATAATTTTTTAAAATGATGGAAGTATAAGAAAAAAAATTCATCATTATTGTTGGATATTTCCACATCCCTTTCTCAGCAAATAATTGAACAACTAGACAGAAAATCAGCAAGGATATAGAAAAAATAAAAAATACCATAAGCTTATAAGAGCTAATCAACACTTATAGAACACTCCACCCAGTAACAGCAGAATACACATTATTTGCAAGCATCCATGAAGCATAACTGATATAAACCATTGAATTACCCTTCTATTTACTGTCATAACCAATTACTACAAATTTAGTGGCTTCAAAACAGTACAAATTTATCATCTCACATTTCAGGAGGTCAGAAAACCAAAATCAATCTTACTAGGTTAGAATAAAAATGTCAGCAGGGCTGTATTCCTTTTGGAGGCTCTAGGGGAGAATGGGGAGCTCTGGTAGTGTAGTGCCTAAGGCACATAACTGCTAACCAGAAGGCTGGCGGTTCAAACCC
>NW_006922363.1:760266-763667 GCF_000298275.1 Orycteropus afer afer
AGGGTTGGGCAATCTACTTCCATAATGATAATTCCTCGGAAACCCAGGAAGGGGTCACTATGAGTCAGGTTTGACTCGGCAGCACATAACAACAACAACAACAAAAGAGAAATACTTAGGTATAAACCTAACAATATAAATGCAGGATTTCAATGCTGGCAACAACATGGTTATGAAAGAAATCGAAGACCTAAATGAATATAGAAACTTACCATATTCATGGATTGGAAGATTAACCATAGCAAAGATATCAGTTCTCCCCAAAATGTTAAACAAGTTTAGGGCAATTTCATAGAGATAGTCCAGATTATTCTAAAATTTACAGAGAAAAATAGACTACCTAAAACAACTTTGAAAAAGAAGAAAATGGAAAATCTTACCAATTTCAGAATTTATTATACAGCAACATTAATCACGATCATGTGGTATTGGTTCAAAGACAGACACATGGATCAATAGCACATAAAGGAAAATTCAGAAATCCACCAAAGAAATATGCCAAACTGATTTTTAAAATAAAATTTTAGAACCATTTTAAATTAAAAAAAAATGCAAAGATAATATGGAGAGATCTCATCATTCCCACATCCAATTCTCCTATTATTAACATGTTAATTAGTATGGTACCGTATAACCTCATGAGTACCAAACCAAAAAATGAACCTGAATTGATTCACACTTACAGTAATCCTATACTGTATTGATTCACACTTACAGTAATCCTATACAACACAGTAGAACGGCTTCATAGAGTTTAAAGGCTGTAAATCTTTATGGAAGCAGAATGCCTCATCTTTCTCCCACTGAGAAACTGGTAGGTTCAAACTGCCATGAGTTTAGTTAGGAACACAGCATTTTAATCATTGCACCACTAGAACTCTTTTACATTAAATGGGTACAGAGAAACGTGACATATTACTAATGTTATTAATCTTGATCATCTGCTGATACAGTATTAATCTTGATCATCTTGCTGACACACACAGGTTCTTCACTACAAAGTTATTCTTTCTTTTCTTTTTTCTATATTACACTCTTTGAAAGGTAGTTTCCATGTGCAGCCCATATTTAAGGAGTAGGTAGGTAGGGTACACATCTTTGAGAGTGGGGTATCTTCCTAAATAATTGCCCAACTGATTTTTGAGAAGGTAAAAAAGCAATTTGATGTAGGAAGGATAGATAGCCTTTTAAACACATGATCTTGGAACATGAGACATAAATACGAACCTCATAACTTATAAAAAATTAACTCAAAATGATTCATAGACTTAAATCTAAAACAATAAAATATATAGAAGAAAACAGAGGTGGACATGTTTAGGTGCTAGGCCTTACTGAAGAATTCTTACACATGACACCAAAAGCACGATCTATTTAAAAAAAAAATCAGTAAGTTGAATTTGATTAAAGTTAAAAACTTTGCTCTGCAAAAGACCCTGTCAAGACTACAAAAACAAAAGCTACAGACTATGAGAAAATAGTTGTAAACCACATATCTCACAAAGGCCTTATATCTACAATATAACGAACTCTAAAAATTAAACAATCCAATTAGAACATGGGCAACAAACATGAAGACATTCCAAAGAAGATGATATACAAATGGCAAATAAGCACATGTAAAGATGCTCAACATTATTAGCCACTAGGGAAATGTACATTAAGGTCTAATGAATTACGAATACACACATATTAGAATTGCTAAAATATGAAAGAGTGAAAATAACAAATAGCTGTGAGGTTGCAGAAAATCAGGTCCACTCATGTATTGCAATTGTGAATGTAAAATGGTAAAAAAAAAAACACTCTGTAAAATAGCTCAGGAGTTTCTGAAAATGCACTTACCACACAAGTCAGCAATTGCATTCCTGGGTATTTATCCCAGAAAACCAAAAATATATGTCCACAAAAACATTCATATCAGTTGTATTTGTAATAGCCCAAAACTAGAAATTAATAAACTGTTCCTCAATAGCTGAATTTTTAAATAAACCATGTTGTTGTTGTTGTTTGTTGTTATGTGCCATCGAGTCGGCCCCGACTCATAGCGACCCCTCCTTGGGTTTCCGAGACAGTATCACTAAGGAAGTAGGATTACCCAACCTTCCTTCCGAGGAGTGAAAATAAACCATAATACATCCATATCATTGAACACCACTCAGTAATAAAAAGGAATCAAATATTGATACATAAAGCAATCTAGAAAAATCTCCAGAATATCATGCTAAATGAAATAAAACAATCTCTATAAATTCTACTTATATATCATTCTGAAAATGACAAAATGGAGAACATATCTGTGATTGTTAGGATTTGTAAATGGTGGTAGAAAGGTGGGTGGGTATGGCTATAAAGGGACAGCACAAAGGAAATCTTTGTGGTGATGGAATAGTTCTATATCTTGATTTAAGTTATGATTACATGAATCTACATATGTGATAAAAGGGCATACAACTATACATATATATTATACAAATGTAAATTTCCTGGTTCTGATATTGTACTGTACTTACATAAGAAGTAAACATTGGGATAAATTGAGTGTAGGATATAAGGGACATCTCTGTACTATCTTTGAAATTTTCTGTAAATCTTTAATTCTTTCAAAATAATAATTAAGAACAAATAAATAAAAACAGGGAAATATATCCAATTCAAAAAATTGGATCATTTATTGATTGATTAATTAATTTACTTATTTATTAAAGTTCTAGCCACAATAATTTCCTTTCTTTTTCTTGAACTCATGACACATACACCAAACTGAAAACCTTTGAAATTTTTGTTCTTCCAGGTTATGTATTGAAACGTCATTTCATCAGAGAGCTTTCCTTTTTTATCTTTATATGACATTAGATATATTTACACACATACTTAACTATCTTTAATTCTGCTTCTTTTTCTAATAATTAGCACTTTTCAACATCTGACATATTATATGTTTAATGATCTAGTTTATGGTTTGTCTTCCTCCTAGTGGAATATATCCTAATGAGAGCAAGGATTTTAATTTGATTTCTTCAAGACTATATTAACAGTGCATGAAACATAGTATGGATTCAATAAATACTTCTTGAAAGGTACATAATAAAATATACAGGTAAAGAAAATTATAGGCTAATCTCATTCATGAAAACAGACCAGAAAAAATTCTAAACAAAATATGGGTGAATAAGCAATGTATTAAGAAGGTGACTATACATAAATTAAATACTAACAGAATTAAAAAGAAAAACAAACAACTTGACAGTAATAGTAGGAGATGTCAGCACACCACTTTCAATGAAAGACAGAACTATAAATTAATATAAGAAAGACACAGAAGAACTAAACAATGAAATCAACCAAATTGACAATACACATATGTACAAAACATTTCACCCAACAACAGCACATAACCT
>NW_006922363.1:764209-766158 GCF_000298275.1 Orycteropus afer afer
TGTCAGGACCTGAGAATTGACCTAAAGATCACCCTGGTCACCAAGGGCTGCAGGGATGACTGCGCTGGTGGCCTATGACTAGGAAGGGAAACAACAAGGAGGGAGACAACCTGAGCTGTTGATATTCTGCTGTTCGGAGGGCATAGCCATTTTGATTGTTTACATGCGGCAGTCATTTTGGATATTTAAAGAGATCAATGGTGCAGCTTTTTTGAATGTTTATAAGCGGCAGCCATTTTTGATGTTTAAAAGTGTCAGCTATTTTGGATATTTAAAGTGACCAAGGGCAAACCCATTTTTAATGTTTACAAGTGGTTGCCATTTTGGATATTTAAAGTGACTGAGAGTGCAGCCATTTTGATTCTTTACAAGTGGCAACCATTTTGGATTTGAAGGTGACAGAATTCTAATTCAGATTCCACGGACCTAAGAATACGCCGTTTGCCAAGGTCAACAGGGACATACAAGAGGCTGATAAAAGGAAAGGAGACAGGTGGTGAGTGTATGAGTGCTGTCAATTAGCGAACAGAAAAGCACAGCAGAGTACCCTGCTTGCGTAGATAACACACAAACAAACTAAAGAAAATGAAGTCACTCCAACATACAATCACCAACTAATATAAACACAAAAACATCCCAATGCCTCGGAGACAACAGAGTATCACAGACCAATCAAAGAGAGCAAGATAAAGCAGGAGAAACAAGGACCAGGATACAGACCCAAAACACATGCCTGAGCATTGGGACTCCCTGATAAGGAGTTCAAAAAAATTATATTTAGGTATCTTTAAAGGACTGAGAGACAGAGCAAGGAAAATAAAAACAAAACCCTAGAAGAATTTTGGAAGAAAATACAAGAACAAAATGACAAAAGAAATGAAAAATTAGAAATGATTCAAAATCTACAGATAGAAATACAGAAGATAAATAAATATTAAATTGTCAGAAATAGATAAGACACTGGAAGGAAAAAGAGCAGAATTGATTCAATGGAAAACAGAAATAATGAGATTGAAGACAATTACCTGAATACTTCTTTGGAAAGGAATCAGTCAGATCCAAACAAAATGAAGAAAGCCTAAGGTTCATGTGGGATACCATCAAAAGGAATAACCTACATGTCATAGGAATTCCAGAACAGGAACAGAAAAATAAAACTATTGAGAAAATTGTACAAGATTTGTTGGAAGAGAACTTTCCTGATATGATGAAAGATGAGAATATATCCATTCAGGAAGTCCAATGAACCCCAAAGAGGATAGACCCCAAAAGAAAAACATCAAGACATATCATCATCAAATTCACCAAAACCAAAGACAAAGAAAGAATCATGAGAGGAGCACAGCAAAAATGAAAAGTTACCTACAAGGGGCAACCATTAAAACTAAGCTCAGATTTCTTGAGAGAAACAATGCAGGCAAGAAGACAGTGAGATAGTATATATAAAACCCTGGAAGAGAAACATTTCCAACCAAGAATTATGAACACAGCAAAATTGTCCCTTAAATATGATAGTGAAATTAGAACATTTCCAGATAAGCAGAAATTAAGGGAATTTGTTAAAACCAGACCAGCCTTACAAGAGATGCTTAAAGGGAGCCCTTTGGACAGAGAAGCAACAACATCCAACAACAACTGACCATTAACACATATGATGATATAACCCAGAAACTAACCCAGCTATGGAAGTATCCAAAGTAAATAAGACTACAAGATTATAAAGAGGAAACCAGAGACATCAACTAACAAATGAAGACAACTACAAACAAAAATAGGGAGAAAATTGTGTCGTTACAAAACTTCTAGATGGTAGGGAAGTCAAGACAGCTACAAGACAGAATGGACTGTCCTAACCTTGGGAAGAAAACTATAAATCACAGGGTAACCTCAAAGAAAAATGATAAACCTTCACATCAAAATAAAAAAAGAGGACCAGCACAAATATTTAG
>NW_006922363.1:766386-771725 GCF_000298275.1 Orycteropus afer afer
AAAAGCACATGACAAAAATGACAGCAACAAATTCATATTTGCTGATAATTACATATCTGGCAAGGGACTTATCTCTAAGATTGATGGAAAACTCCAATGCCTCAACACCAAAGGAATTAACAATCCAATTGAAAAAGGGCAGAAGACATGAATAGACACTTCACCAAGGAGGATATTCAGGTGGCCAGATATTACATGAAGAGATGCTCACAATCATAGGCTATCAGAGAGATGCAAATCAAAACAACAATGAGCTACAATCTCACCCCAGCACTGATGGCAAGATTCAACGAGACAGAAAGTAACAAATGCTCGCAGGGATGTGGAGAGATTGGGACTCTCATGCACTGCTGTTGGGACAGTGAAGTGACAAAACCACTGTGGAAAGCAATATAGCTATTCCTTAGAAAGCTGGAATTGGAGATACCATTTGACCCAGCAATCCCATTACTAGGTATATATCCTAGAGAGGTGAGAGCCAGGACAGGAACAGATACATGCACATGCTTGTTCATCGCAACACTATTTACAACAGCAAAAAGATGAAAACAACCTACATCACCAACAATGGAAGATTGGATGACCAAACTATGGTACATACACACAATAAAATGCTATGCAGCACTAAAGAATAATGTAGTCTGCAAAATACCACATAATATGGATGAACTATGCTGGGGGAAATAAGTCAATCACAGAAGGACAAATACAGTATTAGTTCATTGTTGTGGAGGGGGAATGAAAAGTTTCTATATGGAAGGAAACTTTCTTTGTTGGTTGCCAGGGGTGGGAGGGGAGGCAAGGGAACACTGTAAAAAAAATGCATTGACCCATGTCACTTTTTTTTGTGTATTTCACTGTAAATAAATTATATATCAATAAAATGCATTTTAAAAAAAACTACCGGGTAACATCAGAAATAAAAAAATAATGTTAAAAAATTCCTTGAATCAAATGAAAATTAAAACACAGCATACTATAATCTTTGGGACACAACAAAACCAAATCTCAGAGGGCAATTTACAGCAAAAAATGCACATATGAAAAAAGAAAAACCAGTCAATTCAATATGATAATGAAAGATCTCCAACAATAGGAAAAAATGCAGCAAACAAAGCCTGTAGTCACCAGAAGAAAATAAATAATAAAGATTAAAGCAGGAGTTCCAGTAAGATGGCTGAAAAGGCAGACAAACTACATAGACTCTCTTCAACAAAGAAAAGAGAAACCAATTGACACAGATACAGAAGATAATTCTAGAGTCCTGAGCTTTGAAAGGAAAGATACAGAAATGGACTAACCTCCAACCAATAGAAGAACCTGCATGGAAATACTGGATAAAGAGACAACTAGAGCTGATGACTGTCAGCAATCCTGATGTCATGGACAGCTTGGATATTTCTAATTGGTGCTGTAACTTCAGAATTAATCTAAAAATAAGCCCTGCTATATAAAGGCTACAAGGAGGAACACACAGTGGCTGATGATTAAAAAGGGAAACAGCAAAGAAGGCAACAAACCGAGCTGTGAACTTCTGATTCTCTGGAGGGCTCAGCTATTTTGAATATTTACAAGTGGTTTAACTATTTTGGATATTTAAAGTGACAGCATTTTCTTGGATTCCAAGGACTTAAGAATAGGCTCCATTTTCCAAAGACAGCATGAACATGCTGTAGGCTAATGACTGGAAACGTGTGATATCACCTTTGTTACTCTTACACCCTATACCTTCTTGTTAAACGGAAGTGTGGCAACCATTCACTCCCACCCAATTTCTGGGCTGCCAGGAATTACATTCTAGTCTCTGCTCTGACAGGGCCTGGGTACCAGGACCATGCCTGCCTAGATTTGTTTCTTTATGTTTTTGGTTGTTATAAATTGCTTGTTTTTTCCCTCCTTTTTTATTTTTATTCTTTTTTTTTCCCTGCTCAGGTCCTACTTTTCAGCTTTTTCTCTCTTGCCATTTTGCTTTTCCCAATTTTTTTCCCTCATTATTCTCATACTCTAGTTCTTTTCTTTTATATCCCTTTCCCCAGATATTGTGTGATTTTTATTTTCCTTTTCTATTCATTTTTTTTTTTTTGTCTTTTCAAAGTATTACTTTAAATATCAAATGTCTTCAATTGCCTTTGTAATAGTTGGAGCTGTGTGTTACCCTAGCTGGACCACAATTCTGTATGGTTTAAACAATTGTAATCTAAGTTATTCCCATGATGGGATTAGATGCATATGTCTTGAGCAGCAAGTCTATTGAAAAAGAATTTCCCTAGGGGTGTGGCCTGCTTACAATATATTTATGGATATCATGGGAAAAGAGAATCTCTTTTGTGGATCAGGATCCTGTTGTAGTGCCTACAACTGTCCATGACTGAACAAAACATCATTCAGCCTGGAGATTTTGGATTCATCATTCGTTGGAATCAACACCCAGTACTGCCTACCAAGGTTGAGAACTTCAGACCCTGCAGCTGCATGAGTCGGGCAAAGGCTCCAGTTTGATGTTTGATCCAAGAAATTGGTACTTGCCAACTTCTATAAGTGTGTGAGCCATTTTCCTAAGACTAATTTCTCTTTCTCTATATGTATATAAACCTTTTACTGGTTTTGCTTCTCTAGACAACATAGCCTAACACATTTGTTAACGGGAGTGGTTCTAGAGAGACAAAATCATAGAGATGGGCTTCCTAAATTGGTGCTCACTGATTCTGTTTTGGTTCTCCAATTTGATTAATCATAATGGCACTGGTGAGCCTGCCTCCATTAATACAGAGGGCCCTACTAATCCATGGCATGAGGTGGCAACATAAATATGCAAAATAGCGCCACCAAAAGATCAAGTACTTTTGAGAAGTAGGCTCTGGATGATTGCATATTTGACAGCTTTCTACACTTCTGTCAGCATGAGGATTATAAGGGAGCTGGTTGGTTGTTCCAACTTATTATAGAAAAAGTGGTGGAACAGCGAGATGAATTCAGGGCTGCTGAGTCACAGCTTAAGCACCACATTAAAGACCTCAATGCTTACAGTTGTGCTCTGAAAGAAAGTCTTACTTATTCTAGAAACAGAGCTGATATCAACGAAAACCAAACTGAGAGTCTTATTGTAAGGGTGGCTGAATTACAACACCAATTAAATTGCCAACCCAGCATGGTGTCTGAAGTTAAAGTGAGGGCATTGAGTGAGAAAAAAATGAGATTCTAAAACCTTGGATGGTAATATAAGGGCAGATATTCAGGAAAATCAGGATATGGAGCCTGTAAATTCTGTTGAATACCTCCCACCTGAAGTTATTACTGTAAAACAATTATCCCCTCCACCTCAGTTTGATGGGATTCAACCAATTATACCTGCTGGGTCACTGCCTGAGGCAGAGGCCATAGAAGACATTGCTGAATGTTCCCAAGAACTTCCCCAACCACCAATTGTTGCTGCTACACCTACAACTAAAATTAAGTCCAAGCAAGCCCCAAAAGATGAAATAAAAAGTGTGATTGGGGCAGTGGTACACTACACCTGAAAAGATTTTACTTGAGTTTGGTAACATGTACAGACAGAAACCTAGAGAATATGTATGGAAATGTCTACTGAGGGTGTGGGATAATAGTGAAAGAAATGGAACATTGGATCAGTTGGAGTTTATTGATTTAGGCCCACTAAATACGGATTTTTCATTCAATGTTTCAGCTTCAAAGGTTAGGAAAGGATCAAATTGATTATTTAGTTGGCTAACTGAAAAATAGGAGCTGTGGTAGTGTAGTACCTAAGATATGTGACTGCTAACCAGAAGGCTGGTAGTTCAAACCCACCAGCCACTCCTCGGAAGGAAGGTTAGCCAATCTAATTCAGTAGAGATACAGCCTCAGAAACCAAGGAGGGGTCGCTATGAGTTGGGTCACACTAGCTGGCACATAACAACAACTGAAAAATGGATTATGCAGTGGCCTACCTTAAGTCAAGTTGAAGTACCAGACCTGCCCTGGTTTAATGTAGAAGAAGGTATCCAGAGTCTTAGGGAAATTGGCCTGTTAGAATGGATTTATTAGATAAGACCCCTCGCACCAGAAATGAAGAGTCCAGAAGACATGCCTTTCACCATTACAGTGAGGAATAAATTTTTGAACGGAACCCCAGTATCCTTGAAGACTGCTGTGATTTCTATTTTATGTAAGCCAGATTTGACAGTGGGTACTGCCCTAAATGAACTAACACACTTAACTACAATGGGGCTGATAGGACCATGTAGTAGGGGCCAAGTGGCATCAGAAAATCGACAAAAACAAAGTGGGCATGAACAGTACATAATGGACAGTAGAGTCAAAAGAGTAATCAAAATACTCTGAATAAAGTGGACATATGACATTGGCTCCTTAGGCATGGTGTTCCTAGTATTTAAATACATGACAAACCTACTAAACGTTTACTTGATCTGTAAAGACAGAAGAATTCTAGGTCATGTGAACAGCAGCTTACATTCAATCACCAGAATACAGAGTCACGACCTCTCAATCAATTCCCAGACTTGGGTCACTTTACAGACCCATCCCCTTGAATGAAGGCAGAGGCTGGGTCGTCAGTCTTTCTCCCAGCCTTCCCCAAAGGAATCTTAGGCCTTTTACAAGAGTGCATTGTTCATTTGAAAAAAGGCAATAATCAGGTTTTATGGGAATTACTGGACACTGGCTCTGAAATGACAATAACTCCAGAAGACCCAAAGCATCATTGCGGCCCATCAGTCAGAGTGGGGGCAATGCAAGTCAACTTATTAATGGAATTTTAACTAAGGTGCATCTCACAATGCATCCAATGGGTCCCTGAACCCATCCTGTAGTGATTTCCCCAGTTCCAGAATCCATAATTGGAATAGATGTGCTGAGCAATTGGCAGAATTCCCACATTGTGTCCCAGACATGTGGAGTAAGGGCTATTATGGTAGGAAAAGCCAATGGAAGCCATTAGAACAACCTCTACCTACAAAAATAGTAAACCAAAAACAATACCACATCCCTGAAGGGGTTGCAGAGACTACTGCCACCATCAAGGACTTGAAGAATGCAGGGGTGGTGATTCTCACCACATGCCCATTTAATTCACCTATTTGGCTGTGCAGAAAACAGATGGATCTTGGAAAATGACAGTAGAATACTTTAAACTTAATCAGGTGGTGACTCCAATTGCAGCTACTGTTCCTGATGTAGTTTCATTGTTTGAACAAATTAGTACAACTTGTGATACTTGATATGCACCTATTGATCTAGTCAATGCCATTTTCCCAACACCAACATCAAAGGACCATCAGAAGCAGTTTGACTTCAGCTAGCAAGGCCAACAATATACTTCA
>NW_006922363.1:772879-775085 GCF_000298275.1 Orycteropus afer afer
CCTTCCTGTCCCTGCTACCCTATAATCTGTGGTTCTGGAGATTTTAGTCCCAAAGGGAGGAACACTCCCACCAGGAGACACAATATTGAGTGCATTGAACTGGAAATTAAGAATGCCCGTGGCAATTTTGGCTTCCTCATACCTCTGGGTCAACAGACAAAGAAGGGCATTACTGTACTATCTTGTGTGACAGATCCTTACTACAAAGGGGAAATTGGATTGACATTACATAATGGAGGTAAAGAAGAAAATGTCTGCAATACAGGACATTCTTCAGGATGTCTCTTAGTACTATCTTGCCCTGTGATTAAAGTCAATGGAAAATGATAGGAACCCAATTCTGATATGACTACTAATGGCCCAGACCCTTTAAGAGTGAAGTTTGGGTCACCCCACCAAGCAAAGAACCAAGACCAGCTGAGGTGCTTGCTAAGGGAAAGAGAAATACAGAATGGGTGGTGGAAGAAAGTAGTTCTGAATAGCAGCTATGACCACGTGACCAGTTGCAGAAACGAGGACTGTGATTGTTATATTTCTTCATTGTGTATGTGCATCAAGTATTTTTCTTTCTTCTGTTTTGAGCTGTGAAACATAAATAAGGTTAATGTGTTTTGTTTGCACATGTGTTAGTGTATCATGTTAGGAACAAATACGACTTTATAACTGTCCTTATTTAGGTATTACATATGGCTATAAAGATGTGTACAACTTCCAAGTTGACAAGGGGTGGACTGTGATGGTTGGAGCTGTGTGTCAACTTGGCTGGATCACAATTCTGTGTGGTTTAAGCAATTGTGATGTGGATTATTCCCATGATGGGATCAGATCTATATGTTTTGATCAGCCAATCCATTAAAAGGGAGTTTCCTAAGGGTGTGGCCTGCTTCCAATAAATTTAGGGACATCCTGGGAAAAGAGACACTCTTCTGTCGATTGAGATCATGTTGTGTTACCTATAACTCTCCATGAGTAAATAATCCACCATTGGGCCTGGAGATCTTAGATTCATCATGTTTTGGAGTCAACAGCCAGTACTTCCTGCCAACCTTGAGCTCCTTAGCCCCTGCAGATGTGTGAGTGGGGAAACGCCTCCAGCCTGACGTTTGATCCAAGAACATTGGACTTGTCAACTTCTGTAAGTGTGTGAGCCATTTTCCTAATATAAATTTCTCTTTCTCTATAAACTTCACTGATTTTGTTTCTCTAGAGAACCCAACCTAACACATCTTTCCTCTTTTTTTTTTTTTTTTTTTCACTTTTTGGTGATTGTTCCTGTGTGTTAATGTGGTTTGTTTTTTGTCAACCTCCTTTCACATTTTTGGTAGTTTTGCAATTCTTATTTTTCTTGAACTGTGTGGGAGACAGGAACTGTGCCCAAATAACCCAACCATACATGCACTTCCTGCAACCCAACCTACTGAGGGCCAACACTTGATTCTACACCAACTTGCCAACAAAACACAACAGACAATATGAGACTAACTACTCTTCACAGTGAAAAGAGACCTGTACAGCGATTCTCATACTCCATCACACCCAACACGAGACAGGTGGTTTGCATAAGTGCAGCAAGTTAGTGAAAAGAGAAGCACACTATCTTGCCTACTCAGATACATCCAAACAAAACAAGGAAATCTAAAATCTTGGATGAAGCACTTGCAGTTCATTGCTTGATGTAGTTCTTCTAGTAAATAGTCCTCCGTTGTGTGAAGTATTTCAAATTCTGTTATCCATGCCTGTTTACAATGGTGTGCTGGTTAAGGTCATATGTCAACTTGGCTGAGCAGCTGGTAGTAGTTATTCCTTTTACCTGCTGGCATTCAGCTTGGTGTTGGAATTTATCATGAGAAACTGAGTAGCTACTTTTAAACTCCTGAGTGTTAAAATCATGCACTTGGGTTACTTCTGTTGGAGCAGGACAGGTGGATGTATCTTGACTCTACCTTCTTGGAGGGTATAACTCAAATCATCACCCTTAGCTTCCTTGAAAGTATGCATAAGAATCTTCTGGGAAGGTTCTGGTATGGCATTTTGGCTAATTATCATGTACCCCTGGATTTGGGACAGCAACCATCATCTAATCTGCTGACTGAGGTTTCATCAAACACTGAGAATTGGGAGAATCCTCCAGCTCTACTAAAGGACCTGGAACTTGCCAGCCTGCCAGCTTCCATCACCACTAGGTGAGATGATTCCTTCTGTGTCT
>NW_006922363.1:776366-778427 GCF_000298275.1 Orycteropus afer afer
CAGTTATGGAAGTTATCCAAAGTAAAATAAGTTTACAAGATTGTAAACAGGGAACCACAGACATCAATTGTAAAATGAAGACAACTACAAAAGAAGGGAAAAAATAGTGTAGTCACAGAACTTCTAAATGGTGAGGAAGTCAAGACAATTGCAAGACAGAAGGGACTGTTCAAAACTCAGGAAGAATATTATAAATATCACAGAGTAGTCTCAAAGAAAAATGACAAACCTTTACATTAAAAATATAAATGAGGAATAGTACAAATATTTAACAAATACTAAAAAAACTGTAATGAAAGAAGTGATAATACTATTCACAAACAAAATGACCACAGCACGGAAATTGTATGGAAAAAAAAAAATAAACAACACCTCTAAAAATCACATAACAAAATGACAGCAACAAATTCATACATGTCAGTAATTACACTGAATGTAAAAGGATTAAATGCACTACTCAAAAGACGGAGAGTTACAGCCTGGATAAGAAAACATAACTCATAAATATGCCATCTACAAGAGACACACTTTGGAGACAAAGAAAAAAACAGAATAAAAATCAAGGGTTGGAAAAGAAATATCAATCAAATGGCATCCTAAAAAGAACAGTATTGATGATATTAATTTCTGATAAAATTGACTTTAAGACAATTCTTACCATAAGAGACAAGGAAGGACATTATGTAACGATTAAAGGATCAATTGAGCAAGAGGACATATCCATAATAAATATCTATGCAAGCAATGAAACAGGCCTAAAATACATAAATTAGACTTTAAAAGAATTGAAAAGACAAATAGAATATTCCACAGTCATGGTAGAAGACTTTAATATAACACTTTCAATCACAGTTGAACAATTGAAAAGAAACTCAACAAAGAAACAGAAAAACTAAACAATACAATCCACCAACTTGGCTTTATAGACATCTACAGAGCACTTCGGGAGATCTGGTAGCATAGTGGCTAAGGCACTTGACTGCTAACCAGAAGGCTGGCAGTTCAAACCCACCAGCCACTCTTCGGAAGGAAGATGGGGCAATCTACTTCCATAGTGATACTGTCTCGGAAACCCAAGGAGGGGTCGCTATGAGTCAGGTCCAACTAGATGGCACATAACAACAATAACAACAACAGAGAACTTCACCCAAAAACAGCACACTATACATTCTTTTCTAGTGCACATGGAACATTCTCCAGGATAGACCACATGTTAGGCCATTATGTAAGACTTAATAAATTTAAAAACATTGAAATACTTCAAAGCATCTTCCCAGATCACGATGATATCAAATTAGAAATCAACAATAGGAAGATCAATGAAAAAGAGCAAACACATGGAAACTGAATAACACCCTCCTTAGAAACAAGTGGCATACTACCTAAGGAATTTGACTACTAACTAGAAAGCTGCAAGTTCAAGCCCACCAGCCACAACTAGGAAGGAAGACTGGGCAAACTACTAGCGTAGTGATACCACCTCGAAAAACCCAAGGAGGGTTCGCTATGAGTCGAATCCGACTCAATGGCAGGAAGTTTGAGTTTGGGAAACACAAGTGGGAAACAGAAGAAATAAAAAATGAAAATTAAAAAATTCCTTGAATGAAATAAGAATGAAAACACACCACAGCAAAATCCTTGGAACCCAGAAAAAGCAGTGACCAGAGGCCAATTGATAGCAATAAATGCATGTATCAAAAAATAAGAAAGAGCCAAAATAAACACGTTAACCCAACATCTCCAACAATTAGACAAAGAATGGCAAAAAAGCCTACAGTCACTAGAAGAAGAGAAATAATAAAGAATTGAGGAGAAATAAATGAAACAGAAAAGAGAAAGGCAATAGAAAAAAATCAACAAGACTAGAAGTTGGTTTTTTGAAAAATTTAATGAAATTGACAAACCACTGGCAAATGTAACAAAGGAAAACAGGGAGATAACACAAATAGAAATGAATTGGGCAATACCACAACAGAACCAACAGAAATTAAAAGGATTAATATCAGGATACAATGAACAACTAGACTCCAACAAATTTGAAAATCTAGAAGAAATGGACAG
>NW_006922363.1:779258-780163 GCF_000298275.1 Orycteropus afer afer
GTCCTGGCCAGGCAATAAAGCAAGAAAGGGAAATCAAAGGCATCCAAATTGGTAAGGAAGAAGTCAAACTATCCATCTTTGCTGATGAAATGATCTTGTACACAGAAAATCTAGGATACTCAGCAAAAAAAACTACTGAAACTACTTTAGAGATTTAACATACTGGCAGGATACAAGATCAACATATAAAAATCAGTTGGATTCCTCTATGCCAGCGAAGAGATTGCTAAAAAGGAAATAAAGAAATCAATACCATTTACAATAGTCGTTACATTGTAGGGACTGTACTCAATGTCATGAAACCAAATGTGTATGACCTGTTCCATCCAAAATGAATTTGCTCTGTACACTATCACCCAAATCAAAATAAAAAGTTAAAAAGAAAAACATTTTTAAAAAATTACTGTAAATCAAGATCAAGTAGAGTTTATTACAATACTTATTGGGTAATTCAACATTAGAAAATCTATTTGTGTAATTTACCATATTTAGAGACTGAAGGCCACAAAAAAAGCATTTAATAAGTATGCAATATTCATTCATGATTAATATTAGCAGTAAGGAAATGTAAAAGCAACTTACAACTAGAATATCAGACTTAGGGGTGAAATTTTAGAAGCATTTTCTTTAATGTATACATAAAAGTCAGGTTGTCTCTATCACTCCTTGTTCAGGTTACCTAGTGCCACTCTGACAAGAATATACCACAAATGAGATGGCCTGAACAAACAGGAGTTTATTCTCTTATGGTATGGAGGTTTTAAGTCCAAGTTCAAAGTGCCAGGATTTAGGGGCTGTGAGAAAATCCTTCAACCTTGGGCTTCAGCTATGTCTCTTGCTCCCGGCCCACTGAAGCTACAGGCATATCTTCACTCAGGCAGCTACTGGCTGCTGAGGCTAGCAAG
>NW_006922363.1:781058-782838 GCF_000298275.1 Orycteropus afer afer
GCCAGGAGGCCACCTGTGCAGTGGCATCCAGTTTTCTCCCCTCTATGCTGGTAAGGCTGTCACTGTCTAATGCCAGTTCCCTTGGCCCTGCTCCTGCCACCTCTCATGGTGGTCTCTTGACTCTGCTTCTGCGATCTCTCTGCCAGGGTCTAGAGTCAAGGACGCACTTCACTCCTGTTTCCACATTTTAGGTATCTGTGAGAGCAGCATCTGACTCTCAATACCATATTCTATTCTGGATAACTAGTGCCACTCTGACAAGAATATACCACAAATGGGATGATCTTAACAAACAGGAGTTTATTCTCTTACAGTTTGGAGATTTTAAGTCCAAGTTCAAAGTGCTAGGTTCTAGGGGCTGGGTGAAAGCCCCTTAACCTTGGGCTGCAGCTCTGCCTCTTGCTCCCAGCCCACTGAAGCTAGAGGCATCTCTTCACTCAGGCAGCTACTGGCTGCAAAGGCTAACAAGCCTAAGGTTGACAAATAACATGGCACAGCCCCAATGTTACAAAGCCACACAGCAGGTCATTAATTCAAGTCCCTTTTAAGTCCGAAGGTCGGCAGAGCATGATAGGCTGCTGAACAATAACACAGCTGCATGCAGGATCCAAGTGTGCCATAAGGTAGAGCCTATCCCCAAGTCTTCTCCTTATATACAGGAAGCAGACCACATCCCAAAGGAAGTTACTCAGCTGCTTGTGGTAGATCTCACCATGTAGGTGAATGCCAGTCTCATCATGGGGATTAATTACCACCAGCTGCCCAGCCACTCAACCAGGCCCAGCCAAGCTAGCATGCAAATTTAACTACCACACTCCCACTAATAAACACTGTAGAGCTAACCATTGCAACTAGACAAGTTAAACAAATATATGAACTATAATAGTTGGAAATAACCATAAAATTGGCAATGTTTATAAAAAACATGATTGACTACTTACAAAATCCAAGCAAATCTACATGGAAACCATTAGAACTAATAAGATTTCAGCAGAGTTTTTGGATAAAATATAACCATATAGATATGAATAAAATCACTATATGTCAACATTAAACAATTAGAAAATCTACTTTACAAAAATTTATTATTTATTACATAAACTGACAACTCGATCAATAATCAACATCATGATAAATGGAAAAAAGACAGAAGTTGTTAGTGATTTCATTTTACTTGCATACACAATCCATACCCTGGAAGCAGCAGTCAAAAAATCAGATGACGTACTGCACTGGGCATATCACTGGCAAAACACTTCTTTAAAATATTACAGAACAAAGATATCACTTTGAAGATTAAGAACATTTGGAACAAGGAAATCATCAACAAAACAACAAAAACCACAATAAAATTACAGTAATAAATTCATACCTATCACTAATTACACTTAATGCAAAGGGACTAAGTGCACCATTCAAGAGAAAGAGAGTGGTAGACTGGATAAGAAAAGACCCATTCTTAGGTTACCTACAAGAGATCCACTTTAGAAGCAAAGTTAAAAATAAAGTAAAAATCACTGTCTGGAGAAAATATATCACGCTAATGACAATCAAAAATAAGCAGGAGTGGCAATATTAATTTTTTGATACAATAGACTTCAAGATGAAAAACGGCATAAGAAACAAAGAAGGAGTCTATATGATGCTAAAAGGGTCAGTTGACAAAGAGGACATTACCGGTTCTTTTGGCAAGATGGCGGACTAGGCAGAAGGATTGCACAGACCCTCTTCAACAAAGAAAAGGGAAACCAATTAACACAGACACAGAAGATAATCTTGG
>NW_006922363.1:787388-789339 GCF_000298275.1 Orycteropus afer afer
CACATAAAGCAAATACTAACTGAATTGAAAAGAAAAATATGAAACTCTATAAAAGTACTAGAAGACTTTAACACAGTACTTTCAAGGAAAGACAGAACAAACAAACAAACAAACAAAAATTCAACAAAGATACAGAACTCAACAACACAATCAACCAATCTGACCTCATAGATATATAAAGAGCACTCCACCCAACAAAAACACAATACACATTCTTTTCCACTACACAAGGATCATTCTCTAGAATACACCATATGTTAGGACACAGAACAATCCTCAATAAATTAAAAAGCACTGAAATACTACAAAGCATCTTCTCAAATCACAATCCAATAAAATTAGAAATCAAATGACCAAGGAAAAATATGAAATATGTGGAAATTGAATAATACACTGCTCAAAAACTACTGGGTAAGAGAAGAAATAAAGTGAAATGAAAAAGTTCCTAGGAACAAATGAGAATGAAACCTACCAAAAGCTTTGGGATACAGCAAAAGCAGTACTCAGAGGTCAGTATGTAGCAATAAATGTGCAGTGTAGTAAATCATCTGGTATGGCTTTTCTTGCCATAAGTCTTTGTAAACTCCATGGTGAATTTGCTGTGAGCAACTGAGGACCTCCTTATTGTAAATGTTATCCACCTGGGGTATTTCTGTTGGGAGTGGCACAAGGCAATGTTCCCAGAAGTTTGCTCTCTTTCAGGTGCTTACAATCCTCATGTTATGATTGGCTAGTTTGGCCACTCTTCCAGGCTCAAAAGAAGGTCTTCTAGAGGGAGAAGAAGACTCTCTGACTGCTGGCTGAGAAGGACGTTCTGCTGAAAGAGATATGAGCTCCTGAGACACATGTGCTGCTGGGAAAGAGATGCAAGATACAACATTGCTGAGAGAGATATGCAAGGCTGGTAGAGAGACTGTGAGAGACTGTTGGCTGAGAGACGGCAGGCAGAGAGAGACTGACCATTTTTCCTGAACTTGAATTGTAGTCTGATTCTTCCCTAATAAACCCCATAATCTGAAAGTTCTGTGTGGCCACTGCAGCAAATTATCAAACTCAGCAGAAAGGTGGTGGGTGCTGCAGGAGTTGGTGTCAGGGTTGGTGAAATGGCTGGAGGGAGGTAGCATGTCTGGTCTCACAGGATTAGGCCTTGAGCTATTGATGGTGATTGAAGATGCAGCCTCTTTGCCCCTTTAGCAAAATGCATACATCAGAAAAAAAGGAAAAAAAAAAATCACAATCAACACTTTAACTCAACAACTCCAACAATTAGAAAACAGAGCAATAAGAGAAACCTACAGTATCGAGAAGTAAGGAAATAATAAAGACCAGAGCATAAACAGACAAACCAGAAATTAAAAAAAAAAAAGAGAGAGAGAGAGAGATAGAAAAGCAAGGAAACAAGAAGCTGGGTCTTCAAAAAGAAACAAAATCAACAAACCACTGCCAAATCTAACAAAGGAAGAGAAGATGCAAATAGCATGACTGATAAATGAAAATAGTAACATCACAACAGAACCAAATGAAATAAAAAAGACAATACAAGAATGTTATGAAGAACTATACTCCAACAGATGTGAGAACCTAGAAGAGATGGACAAGTTTCTAGAAACACAAAACCTACAAAATTATTCCAGTTGGAGATAGAATACTTGAACAGACCCATAACAAAAGAAGAAATTGACTAGGTCATTAAAAAACTCAACACACAAAAAAGTCCTGGCCCAGACAGCTTCACTGGAGAATTCTAACAAACGTACAAGGTACAGCTGACACCTATACTACTCAAACTATTCCAGAACATAGAAAATGATGGAATACTCCCAAATTCATTCTATGAAGCAAGCATAACACTGATACCAAAACCAGGAAAAGACACCACTAGAAAGGAAAACAACACACCAATATCCCTCATGAACATAGATGCAAGAATCTTCAACAAAATCCTAGCCAA
>NW_006922363.1:789952-798469 GCF_000298275.1 Orycteropus afer afer
GTAGTGATACTGCCTCAGAAACCCAAGGAGGGGTCACTATGAGTCGGGCTGACTCGATGGCAAACAACAAGAACAACAAGCTAGGGCAATAACGCAAGAAAAAGAAATAAAAGGCATTCAAATTCACAAAGAAGTAAAGTTATCTCTATTCATAGATGACATGATCTTATATATAGAAAACCCAACATATTCAGCAAAAAAATTACTGGAATAGAAAGGTTCAGCAAAGTTGCAGAATCCAAGATCAACATACAAAAATCAGTTGGATTCTTCTTCATCAACAAAGACCTCTGAGAAGGAAATAGAGAAAACAATAGCATTTATACAATAACTACCAAAAAGATAAAGTACTTAGGAATAAATCTCACCAGAGACACAAAAGACCTATACAAAGAAAAATACAAAACACTACCACAAGAAACTACAAGGGATCTAAATAAATGGAAGAACATGCCTTGTTCATGGATATTGTGATGGTTGTTATGTGCCCTCGAGTTGGACCCAACTGATAGCGACCCCTCCTTGGGTTTCCGAGGCAGTATCACTACGGAAGTAGATTTGCCCAACCTTCCTTCCAAGGAGTGGCTGGTGCTTTTGAACCTCCAGCCTTCTGGTTAGCAATCAAATGCCTTAGGCACTATACCACAAGAGCTCCTAACCAAAGTACTGCTGAGGAAGAAAAACAAAATAGGTTGTCTCAGACTCACAGATCTCAAAACCTAATATACAGCCACAGTAGTCAAAAGAGTGTGGCACTGGTACAATGATAGACAGACAGACCAATGGAACAGAGCCAAAAACCCTGAAATAAACTCATCCATCTATGGACAGCTAATCTTTGACAAAGGGCCAAAACCCATTAAATGGGGGAAACACAGCCTCTTTAAGAAATGGTAATAGCAAAATTGGATATCTACTTGCAGAAAAATGAAACAAGATGACCTATACCACACCACATACACAAAAACAAACTCAAGTTGTATCACTGAATTATTATAAAACACAAAACTATAAAGTTCATCAAATATAAAAAAGGAGCAAATCTGGGGACTCTAATATATTTCAGAAATAGACTATCAAGCATAACCCAAAAGGCACAGGCAGGATAAGAGAAACTAGACAACTGGAAACTTTTAAAAATTAAATTCTTATGTGCATCTAAAGCCTTCTCTGAAGGAATGAACAGAGCACCTACAGATTGTGAAAAAATATTTGGTTATGACATATCTGACAGTGGACTTGCCAACAAAATTTATAGAAAACTTCAACACCTCAACACCAAAAAGACAATTCAATTAAACAATGCCCAAAGGACATGAACACACACTTCACTAAAGAAGATATGCTGGAGGCCAACAAACACATGAAGAAATGCTCATAATCATAAGCCATTAAAGAGATGCAAATCAAAACAACAATGTGATATCATGTCACCTCATCAACAATAGCAAAGTTCAACAAGACAGAAAATAACAATTTCTGGCAAGTATGTGGAGAGACTGGAACTCTCGTCATTGCTGGTGGAACTATAAAATGATACAACCACTGTGGAAATGGTGATTCTTTAAAAAGTTGGAAATAGAAATACCATTTGATCCAGCAATGCCATTACTAGGACCATACCCTAAAGAGGTGAGAGACAAGACAGAAAGAGACATATGCATACCCATGTTCATCTCACAACAATTCACTATAGCAAAGAGATGGAGACAACCAAAATGCCAATCAATAGATGAATGGATAACCAAACTATAGTACATTCACACAACAGAATACTATGCAACATTAAAGAATAATGAAGAATACATGAATCATCTCACAACATCGATGAATTTGGAGGACATTATGCTGTGTGCAATAAATCAATCACAGAAAGAAAATATTGTACAAGCTCATTATTGTAAAACATCAAGGAAAGGTTTACTCAGGCAAAGAAATTCACTTTGTTGGTTACTGAGGACTGGGACAGGAGGGAAGGGGAGTGAAAATTTCAGACTAGTTGGGGGTCACATGTTGATTCGGGTGAGTGGAGGGGCAGCATGAAAAGAGTCTGTGACCACCATGATGACATTGGGGAAAGGCAAGGCACAAAAATGTGCACAAAAGATATAGACCACAGAGGCAAATACTATTACATGCACAATACTGCATTACCACAGGCACCAAACACCAGGGTACGGGTAAATGCATGGATAAGATCATGTGTGGGTAGATAAACAGGAATATACCCAAGACCAACGATAAATTTAGCCAAAAATAATCTTACATATGCACTTGTGCTACAAAATTAATCACAGACATTACAGAAGCAACAGAAGACACTGTTGGAGTACACACACATATAAACATAAAACACTGCCAAGAAGGATACACACCAAATTCAGGATTGTGATTTGCTTTTAGTAAGGGAGAAGGAGCTCTTCTGGTGCAGTGGTTAAGGCATTTGTTTGCTCATCAAAAGGTTACTGGTTAGAACCCTCCAGCCACTCCATGGAACAAAGATGAGGCAGAACGCTTCTGTAAAGATTTATAGCCTTGGTAACCCAATGGAGTTGCTATGAGTTGGAAATCACTTGATGGCAGTGAGTTTGGGGCTTGGTTTAATAATGGAGAACAGAACTGCAAAGAAGAGATACAAAGCATATTTGACAGTCTCTGTAATGTTTCATTTATTTATTTATATAGAGCATGCACAAGCACAAGAGCAATCTGAAACCAATATGAAAAAAAAATGTCCATTTTTTGGTGGAGATAGGTACAAGGATATTTATGATATGACATTTTTATTTATTTTCTTTTAATGCGCACATTCATAGTAAATAGTAACGACAATAAAAGTAAGGAGCTGGTCTTTTCCTTTGCCTCCTGTGTTCTTTCCAAGAGTTTTTTTTTTCCAGTTTACAACATGATGTTTGTGGCAGAAAATGGCAGTAATGCATTCACTAAGAGCTGGAATTATGGGCACAGAGAGAAGCCTAAAGACAATGTGAAAACTAAAACGGATCTGAAAAACAAAAAAGAAATAAAAGAAAATGTGAAAACTGGCACATAAATAAGCTCCTTGTGTTGCCAGTGCTTTCTTGCTTGTTGTGACCTTTGGAGGTGGTACTGAATTCCAAGTTCAGAGTAATGCCTTCTAGGTTAATTCTATCTTTGTGATCCTTTCTTAAAACTATGGTCAATTGTATGAACCTAGCTACAGCCCAGGGAAAAAAATTCAATCTGGCCCCTAAACTACACAGCTTCCGTGGTCCAGTTGGACTTATTAACATCTGAAAAGCTTGTATTTTTTCCAGATTTAATGCGTACTGGGCCTATCTCTGATTCCCAAGGGAAAACTCCAATTATCCTTGGCAAAGTCTCTGCAAGAGGCTACACCTTTGAGAAAAAAGCATTAGATTTCTGTGACAAAAAGGATAGCGGGAAAATCTTTTTAACCTCCCCTCTTAACGTTCTACCTATAGATGTTCATTTGTGGCATTTTAAAAACAGGTAAAGACTTAGTATTTTCAAACTATATGAAAGTATGCTGCTGCTGTGCCTGTGAACAGACCTGTATGAGAAGGTAAGACTCTGAAGGAACAATACCAAAAACCAACCTCACGGCTGTCGAGTCCAATTTCACTCACAGCAACTCCTCCTTGGGTTTCCAATGCGGTATCACTACAAAGTAGATTGCTCAATCTTCTAACCTATTTTGGGGGCACATTTGTTTCTTAGACCACAAAGAGACTATACTCTTCAGAGATCGATGACTAGATAGCCTTCAGGTCCAATCAAACTCATCTCAAAGTGCAATAGAAAAGGACCACCTATAGATCCTAATGATAATTTATTTTAATACCTAAAAACATGTCTTAAGCTAACAGACTAAGGTGGAAAGGATCTTTTAAATACTTTTTGGGGCTAAGACTTCTTATTTTGAAATGAAAACACTAATGTCTAGAGAAAAACATGACTTCCCCTATGTCACATTGATATCTAGGTACATGTCAGTGCTAAGTGTTAATATGCTGCATTATATGACAAGACCACATTTTCTTCTTTTGTTGATGAAGACGATGCCAAGTGAAAAAAGATACTTTCAGTGTCGAAATAAACATTATTCCCCTTTTAGCTATTCTACTGGATTTTGATGTATTTGAATTTTTACGTAGTTAGATTTTCATGTATGTAGATTTGAATGTTATTGGATTTTGATGGATTTCAATGTAATTAGATTTTTATGTAGTTAGACTATGATGCTATTGGAATACAAAAATGGATTGCTAAATAATTCTATCACAACTGATAAAGTTGTTATAAATTAAATGAGATCACATGTACAAAGTCCCTGCCCAAAATAGATACTCACAATAATACCATATGTGTGCATAGAGGCTTAAAGGTTTACAAAGCAGCTTTGATGTAAACGGATTATTCTCACAACTATATCAATTAAAGCAGATCGCCCTCCAGTTCCACAATTTATGATTCAGTAGGTCTGGGGCAGGCTTGAAAATTTTAATTTGTAACATTTTCCCTGGTGATGTTGCTGCTGCTGGTCTAGGGACCACATGTCATGAACCAGAGGCTTATGTCATCATGCCATGTTAGCAAGATGTAGTAACATGGACTAAGAATCTCACAGGTAGGACCTCTCTTACCCACAGTATCATAGAAGGTCAGAACTTACAGAGACCTTGGAAAACATGAAGCCCAGTGGTTATCACTTCTGTTTTATTTTAATATCCTAATGTAATTTTTAAATATTACCTTTACCTGGGTTCTACTCCCAGAGAAACCAATGAGACTAAAGCTATACTGAGAGAATATTTTTCTAGTAGACCAGCCACACAAAAAAAGTATTAACTTCTTCAGGCTGGAAACAATAATCTCAGACAAAAATATGTATCAAGAAGAAAAACTGAGAGTACTGGTAGGGATAATGTGTAATTATAAAAGAGTAAAAATACATATTCTTTCTAGTTTTATCTCTTAAATGACATAAAACACTTTTTTAAGTTTTACATAGAGATCAACTTCAAGTGCGAGTGTGTGAGCAGCTTCATGACCCATTGCCCAGTGAAACTGGATAAAGTTACTTTTAAATTCAACCATTCAAAGACTCTCGAAATAGTCCTCGGGTCAAACAAACAACTAAAGAAATATCAAGAAACTCTACAAAAATTTGATAAGAAAGGCAAGAGTATATGGAATTTGAATTAAGAGTGATCCCTCCATCTTCTTCCTAATTCAGTGACTAAGGCAGACACTCCACTCCAGACTACTGCTTGTTAATACAGGGTTACCTCTCCCCCAAGCTCCCAGCAAAAAGGCTTTCTTCCTATGAGGATCAGGACATTACTGTCTCACATACTGCCACCAGCTGGCTACTGTTGACACTAAATCTTGGGTAAGTGGAGTCAATAGGTATGGACTCCCTTGTTCTATCTTCCACTCATGGACTGGAGACTCTACCCTAATCATGGTAAACTGAGAATACTGGGGCCTTGATAACTCTTGATCTGGCTGTTGGGGTGATGCTTACATGACAACAGAGGCAAGCCAAGAGGACCTCAGGCTACTGCTATTCCCCTCCACCAAGTTCTCAAGGCCTACAATGGAGATATTACTAACAGAAAAGCTTACTATTACTCCATTCTCAGCTCCAGAGCTCTGGTGTAAAGAATTTGCCTAAGGTGAAAAGTAGGCCATAAAACAGAGAGTGCTTAATATTTCACAAAGGAACAGACATTGTATGCAAGAGACCATGAAAATATTTAAACTTAAGGGTAAACAGTGGAGGTTATGGTGAAAAACAAATTGTGAGATTCATGGATCTAATCAATATATACTCTAGATTTTAGGCCAGCTACTTTTCAGAAAAATATTGGTTAATGAAACAAATGACGTCAGAAACTATTCCACTCAAGAAACCACAATTGCACTGGATTAGTCTCTAGAGCAATTGATTTATATCCAAGGGCAATGCTGTAAACAAAAGAGCAGTCAGAAATTAATAGAGTTTAACAGCTGAGTATATTCTGGAAAAGAAAGCAACAAAGGCTTACCAATACTGCCAGAATCCCAAGGTGGCTGTAGGCATACACACAAGCTGTGTGTCTCTGAGGAGAAACAACAAAGACATGACACTGTTGGGGGGGGGGTTTAAGGGCATAAACTTCACTAAAATAATCTAGTCAGTCACTAAACAAATAATCAAGAAAATAACAGTAACCATTCCCAAAGGGAAAGGATTAATACCCAGAATTTCTACATTACAGAAAATGTCCAGTTTCCAACAACAACAACAAAAAATTTTAATTACAAGACATGTAAAGAAAAAGGAAAGCAAGATCATAGCAACAGAAAAAAAGCAGGCAACAGAAATTACCTGCAAGAGGAACCAGAGGCTAGATGTAACAGAAAAGATTTCAAAGTAACCATTAAAATATATTCATAGAACTAAAGAAACCAAACCCAAAGCCACTACATTCAACTTGATTCTGACTCATATTGACTCTAACAGAATTTCCAAGGCTGTAAATACTTATGGAAGCAGACTGCCTCATCTTTCTCCTGTGGAGTGGTTAGTAGGTTCAAACCACTGACCTTTGGATAAGCCCAATGTCTTAACCACTGTGTAACCAGTGTTCCTTGAATTAAAGAAGAACAGAAATTAAAAAGCGAAGATATAAGGAACTATAACATATCACTCTTAAAAATAAAGATAAATTATAAAGAAGAACCAAATGGAAATTCAGGAGTTGAAAAGAACCAAAAAGAAAAAGAAATGAGAAATAAGGGCTCAATAATAGATTTGAACTGGCAGAAGAAAGAATCAGTGATTCTGAAGACATATCAACAGCTATTATGAAAAGTGAAGAACACAGAGATAAAGAAAACAAACAGAGCCTCTGAAGAATGTGGGACATCATTAAGTGCATAAAAATATGTGTAATGTGAATACCAGAAGTAAAGGAAAAGAAAGAAAATATAAGAAAAAATAATGGTTGAAAATTTCCTAGATTTATTGAAAACAATAACCTCCACATGCAGGAAGCTCAACAAATGCCATGTAGAATCAAGGCAAAGACTTATCATAGCAAAAATACTGAAAACCAAAGACAAGGAGAAAAAGTTTAAAGCAGCAAAAGAAAAACAAGATGTCACTTAAAGGGAATCTCAATAAGATAAAGAGCCGACTTATTTTGAAGATGCAATAGAACCTGGAAGACAATGGAATAACATATGCAAAGAAAAAACTATTAACCAAGAATTTTGTATCCTGCAAAACAATCATTCAAAATGGAAAACAATAATAATTTCCCAGATAAACAATTAAGAGAATTGGTTGCTAACAGAGAACTCTTACAAGAAATACTGATGAAAGTTTTTCATATTGAAAGCAATTGACGTGAAACAGTAATATGAATCCATACAAACAAACAAAACACCTGGAAATATGTGATAAGAAAAGAGAGTACAAATCCATACTTCATTCTTTTATCTTATTTATAAATAAAACTCACTGCCATCAAGTCAATTGCAACCCATAGTGACCCATCCTTGAGTTTCCGAGGTGGTATCTATACGGAATTCAAAAACGGGAAAAAGACATGAATAGATACTTCACCAAAGAGGATATTCAGGTGGCCAACAAACACATGAAGAAATGTTCATGATCATTGGCCATTAGAGACATGCAAATCAAAACAACATTGAGATACCATCTCACACAAGCACTAATAGAACAGTTCAACAAGACAGAAAAGAAAAAAAATGCTGGCAAGGATGTGGAGAGAATGCGACTCTCATACACTGCTGGTGGAACTGTCAAATGATATAACCACTGGATAAACAGTATAGCGATTCCTTAGAAAGTTGGAATTAGAAATACCATATGATCCAGCAATCCTATTACTAGGTACATATCCTAAAGAAGTAAGAGGCATGGCAAGAACAGATATATGCACATCCATGTTCATTGCAGCACTATTCACAATATCAAAAAGATGGAAACAACCTAGGCACCCACCAACAGAAGAATGGATAACCAAACTATGGAACACAAACAATGGAATACTATGCAACTGAAAAGAACAATGTAGAATATGCAAAACACCACCTAATATGAATGAACTTGGAAGACATCATATTGAGTGAATTAAGTCAATCACAAAAGTACAAAAATAAAAAGAAACCATACATCGTATTACATTGATCAAATCTAGTGTAAAAGAATTGTTTAAAGTGTTAAGAAAGAGAGAGAGAGAGAGAGAGACGTAATATTGCACCAGAAAAATCTGCTGTGAAAGACCTGTTTAAAGTACTAGAGAGCAAAGATGTCACTTTGAAGACTAAGGTGCGCCCAACCCAAGTCATATTATTTTCAATAGCCTCACATGCACGTGAATGCTGGAAAATGAGGAAGAATGATCAAAGAACTGATGTCTATGAATTGTGGTGCTAGCAAAGAATATAGAATATATCATGGACTGCCAAAAGAATGAACAAATGAACTGCAGCCAAAAT
>NW_006922363.1:800097-805655 GCF_000298275.1 Orycteropus afer afer
AATATGTCAAGTTAATAATGTAAATTTCCACCTAAAAACACTGGGAAAATAACAGCAAACCAAATCTGAAGGAAGTGAAAGAAATGATATAATACAGATTAGAGATGAAATAGAAAATATAAAAGCAATAGACTAAGTCAGTAAAACAAAAATTGGTTCTTCAAAAAGATCAACAATGTTCACAAGATTGTAGCTAAAATGACACAGAAAAGAGAGAGAAGACTCAAATTATTTGAATCAGAAAGAAAGGAGGGGACATTACTACCATGAATACAAAAATGAAAAAGTTATAAGGAGTACTATAAAAAATTACAAACTATTATAAATTTCTTATTTGTGCATAGGTGTGTGTAAGAGTGAGAGAGAGTAGAAATGAATCAACTTACTGAAAAGAAACAAACAAATACAGAATTTGGACTTTGTCATTACTTCCTAAGAGATGACCCTTGTAATTTCTTGAGGTGAAACCTCTAGACCACACCAGAGTATTTCTACTAATGAGTGGGGGATGAACAGACAAGTAAGACCACTTGGTAGCCATATAACAACTAACTTCAAGAGGAATTATTTAATCTTTCATGCAATGAGTCCTCAATCGTGAATGAATGTAATGTAGGAATAAAAGAAACTCTGAAAACAGAGACACCAAAAGCTTCTTAATTGCTGAAGTGAGGGCAGCACACACTCTTTGTGATATATAAGCTTGACATTAGAAACCCTCCCAGGAGACTCTGACTATGAATCTCTTTCTTTTGATGATCTTGATTTCTATTATTTTGCTATAATAAATCTGTAACTGTAAGTAACAAACATTCTGTGAGTTCTGAGTCATTCTATTGAATTATTAAACCCAAAGGAGTAGTGGGAGTCAGCAGATGAACGTGAGGAAGCCCAGAGGAGACCATCAAGTTTGCAGATGTCATGCTGAAGAGGTAGTGGGAAAATCTCAAATTTGCAGCCATCAAGTCAGAAGTAAAGGTGTTATATGGTGTAATGAGGATCTGCCTATTTAGCATTCTGAATGATAGTATCCCTTGAATTTATGAGTTCTGGCTTACCTCCAGGAGATTAGGGGCAGAAGACATTCTTGCATGTGAAGCAAAAAGACAGATGACAGACAAATGTGAAAGTTGGGGTTTCATTAATCATCCAATTATGGAAATTAGATTTGTGCTATTTCTTATCCACAAACTGCTCAATTCATTCTATAGGGTTAGTATTACTTGGATACAAAAATGAGACAAAGTCATAACAAGAAACATAAAGACCAACATTCCTTAGGTTTACATAAAGCAAATCCCCAAAAAATTCACTGACATGATTACAGCAATATATGAAAAGGATTATAAGTCAAGATTAAGTTTTTTTTCAATGCACAAAACTGAATCTATCAACAGAAAAAAGGAAAAAAAGCACACAATCATATGAGATTATTAAAATATAATATTTGAAAAAATCCAAACAACACTATATGAAAAAAACTCAAACAACTAAGAATGCAAGTACCTCAAACTGTTAAAGGACATTTATAAAAAAAAAAAAAACACAGATAACCTTGTATTTAATAGTATAACACAGAATGATTTCCAACTAATTTCAGACAAAAAGCCAATGAAGTCCACTTTAACCTCCATTATAAAATATTGCAATGAAGATAGTATCTTTATATTTATACAAAATATATTATGTATTTTTTAACAAAATTACAGTAAACATTTGTTAAGCTGTAATTTTCACAATACTTAATTCTGTTCTGAAATCAGTCTAACAAATATCTCTACATAACACCAAAGCCAGTAATTTTAACAAATAAAAGGAGTTCATTTATCAGTTTGCCAAAGGGGAAAAAAAAAGCCTTATACATTAATGTCTATTATGTGGTATTTGTAGAATCAGTTTCCCAAGGCTCGTGGATGAAAGCCACACAATCACTCACAGACACACACTCACACACACACAGCATATATTCAAATGAAATCGACTGGCATTAATAGTCAACATAAATGCAATATGATATTTATAACCACATACACAAAATCTGAGTGGAATCATAAGTGTAGCACTGAGAGTGGATAGCACAGCTGACAAATGGGATATCCCGCTAGAAGGAGGGAAAGAAATGCTTTGCTGGATTTAAGTGTGTGATCATCACGATCACCATCACTAGAAATCAATTAATTACATGGTATGCTCAGGTTTAACACAGAATGATTTCTAACTAATTTCAGAAAATACATGGATACTGACACTACAGAAAAATATTTAGCTCTGCAAGAGGACATTAGAATGCATGGTCAATCACGATATTAGCTGCCAAAAGTTTTCAGTACACGATGCAAATGACAGTCAGCTTTTTATGCCACCACAAGGTAAAAAATAACACTGAGGTGGCTCCTATGGTACAAGGAATCATTGAAGAGGAAAACACAGAATTCAATATGCTAAGCAAAGTTCATTTATACCAGACACTACAAATGAGGCAGAAACAAATGACATTCTGATTAGAAAAGAATAAGTAAAACAATCTACGTTTACAGATGACATCCTAAAGAATCCACTAAAATAAATAAATAAATTCAGGATGATTGCACAATAGATCAATATTGAAAAAATAACTTTCACTTTTATACATTGGCAATGATGATGAAGAGCTAAAAAGAAAATTTTAAAAGGCAGCTTCAGATAAGAAAGTAAAGTATTATAATGAAATGCACATTAACATGGAGCTAGATGATCAGAAGGGAAGAAAATGCTCAGCATTTCTCAAGCACAAAGAACTAAAGGAAAAAAATTAAAACCACAAGTTACAATATTGAAGGTTTCTATGGGAAGAATATTGAATGATGCAGGAAGCATGAAAAGAAGATTGAATGAATATACAGAGTAAATGTACCAAAAAGAACACTTGATTGTGTTAATTAGGAATCTGGACATAGACCAAGATGCTACAATATAAAAAGAACCAGGGGATACTACATGGTTTAAAGTCAGTATGGGTGTGTGTCAAGGTTGAATCCTTAACCACAGTTACTCTATCTGTATGCTCAGCAAATAATCTGAGAAGCTGGACAATATGAAAAAGAACATGGTATCGGGACTGAAGGAAGATTCATTAACAATCTACAATATGCAAATGACACAACCTTGCTTGCAAAAGGTGAAGATAACTTGAACCATCTACTAATAAAGATCAAAGACTACAGTCCACACTATGGATTACATCACAACATGAAGAAGACAAAAATCATCACAACTGGGACAATAAGCAATATTATGATAAATAGAGAAAAGACTGAAGCTGTCAAAGATTTCATTTTACTTGGATCCACAATCAACAGTCATGGAAGCAGCACTCAAAAACTTAGACAACACATTGCACTGGGCATATCTCCTGCAAAACACCACTTTAAAGTGTAAAGGAGCAAAGATTTCACTTAGAAGACTAAGGTGTGACTAACCCAAGCCTTGGTATTTTCAGCAGCATCACATCAATATGCAAGCTGAAAAATGAATAAGGAAGACCAAAGAAGAGTAGATAGGAAAAAAGAGAGGCAGAAGATGGCATTGTATTGACAGTTCTCAAGCTTAGGACCTCTATCAATAGAGAGTTGAGAAACTAGATAAAGCAGATGCAAACAAAGATCCTGTAGCTATCAGAAGCTAATGAGAAGATAAAGTATAAGATCCAGTAAAGAAGGCAAAAGAGTGCAGGTAAAGCACCTGGGAAAAATTAAGTAACCTGTCCAGCCAGCAGAGCCAGAGCCAAAGAAGAGGCATGAAGGGGAGAAAAAAACAAGGGGGGAAAAGTTGCACCACAGAACTTACAGGCATGAAAGAATCACAATAGCCAAATCCACAAGTTTTCTAGGGCAGCTGGGGATTTGAGGGGGAAATGAAATAGGACCCCCTTAGCTTAAAACAACACAGAATCCAGAAGGGAATGAGGAAAAGGAAAGAGAAACTCTCTCTGAGTAAACAGAACCAAAAACTTGATACATGGCAGTGGAATCGAGTCTAGCTCTGAACAAACCTTTTCAGCAAAGAGTCGATCTAGGACCTGAAATTTCACAACTAGTGGACCACAGGGGTGGTCCTATGTCTGTGGGGGCAACTGTCAGGTCTGAATGATGGGGCACTGATTGATGGCTTGATGCCATCAGCAGCAGAAGGCCCCAGAGTGATCAAGGGACAGAGGAGGCTGTTTTTCACTGTGCCTAAATCATTGACTGAATTACCTTAAACTAACCACAAAAAAACAACCTCTAACCTCTGCCTTTCTAAACTGGGTTTTGCTTCCAGTGCTTTTTGTTTTTTTCTTTGCTCCTGTGCCTTGACCAATAGGAGAAATATTAACCCTCCAATACTCAACCGTAGCTACTACACTGAACACCTTACCCAACTGACAACTAACACCAATAGCTTCTGCACAAAAAGATCAGTGACAAACAAGGGACAGCATCTACTTGTCCCAACTCCAATTCCTCTTCAAAACAAACAGAGACATGCACTCACATTTCAAGTAGTGATTCCACCAACACAGAGAAAGCTGGAGAGTAACCCACTACAGCTTAGATAATTACCAAAGAAACACAACTACTAAACACTTCCAAATAGAGTAAAACATAAAATTAGGGTGAAAGAAATCAGTACATAATTAATAAATAAAGACTTCAAAATACCTAGGAAACAACAGGCAACCTCAAATCAAACAAAAAACAGGACAAGATAGGAGAAACTAATGCTCAACCTGAAGAATTAGGATACTTCCCCAAAGAAGAACAAGCAATAAAAGAATCTGCATATCTCACATTGTTAATGATTCTACATCCAATCCTGATGCTATGTTCTTCTTCATATAGTCCAGCTTCTTGGATTATTTGCTCAGCATACACATTGAATAAGTGTGGGGAAAGGATACAACCCTGACACACACTCTTCCTGATTTTAAACCATTCATTGTCCCCTTGTTCTGTTAAAAAGACAGCCTCCTGGTCAAGGTACAGGTTCATCATGAGAACAATCAAGTGCTCGGGAATTCCCATTCTTCTCAATGTTATCCATAATTTGACAAGATCTACACAATCAAATGCCTTTGCATAGTCAATAAAACACACAAAGACATCTTTCTGGTATTCTTTACCTTGAGCCAAGATCCATCTGACAACAGCTATGATATCCCTTTTTCCACGTCCTCTTCTGAATTCAACTTGCACCTCCGGAAATTATCCATCAATATATTGCTGCAACCGTTTTTGAATTGTCTTCAGTAAGATCTTACTTGTGTGTAATATTAATGATGTTGTTCGATAATTTCCACATTCTGTGGGATCAACTTTCTTTGGAATGGGTACAAATATGGATCTCTTCCAGTCAGTTGGCCAGGTAGCTATCTTTCAAATCTCTTGACATAACCGAGTGTGTGCGTCCAATGGGGCATCCATTTGTTGAAATATCTCAGTGGGTATTCTGTCAATTCCTGGAGCCTTGTTCTTCACCAATTCTTTCGTTACAGTTTCAACTTCCTCCTTTAGTACCATTGGTTCTAGATCATATGCCAC
>NW_006922363.1:806769-808214 GCF_000298275.1 Orycteropus afer afer
GATGAATATGACATCATTCCTCTTCAATTTGTCATTCCCAGCATACTAGGCCGTATGGTTGTCTGAATAAAACTGGCCAAAACGAGTCCATCTCAGCTCACTAATGCCAAGAATATCAATCTTTATGTGTTCCATTTCATTTTTGACAACTTCCAATTTTCCAAGATTCATACTTTGTACATTCCATGTTCCAATGGTTAATGGATGTCTGCAGCTGTTTCTCCACAATTTGAGTGGAGCCACATCAGCAAATGGAGGTCTCAAAAGCTTTACCTTATCCATATGACTAAGGATATATTTACTCAGATCATGCAAATCTTTCCAGTCCTGTTTTCAGAGCCTTTTAACCTAACTGGACTATTAATAAATTACCGTGGTAATGTATCAGACAGTGTTTCTTTGCTATTTATAATGTTTTCTCGGGGCAATTCTTTGAGAAGTGGATGACTTCTTCCTTCATCCTAGTCTGTCTCAGTCTGTAAGCTGGAATGATACCTGTGCACAATGTGCATCCCGCTGGGTTTGAAACACCAGTGGCTCAGCCTCAAAACTCACATAAACACCTCACAACGGTAGGAGAAACCGACAGACAAATTTGTCTCCCTCTTGGAAACCTCTCCTACCACCCTTACCTGGGTCCCTGCGGCTGACTCCTCCTCTGTCCCAGTTCCTGGGCCTTTTAATCCCCTTTCTCCCACTATCCCACCCTGCTACTATGGACGTGCCAGGGTTCCCTCTCTTCACCTGGATCCCTGCGGCTGACTGACTACTCTGAAAAAGTAGTAGATCTTAGCACACCATTTTCCAGGGATGACAGAACAACTGGGAGAAAACTCAAGAAAGATAAAGAAATCAACAACACAATCTACAAATTTAACCTCATACACTTATATAGAGCACTACATCCAAAGAAACCACAATACACATTTTTCTTCAGTGCACATGAATCATTCTATAGAATAGACCAGATGTTAAGCCACTAAACTATCATCAATAAATTTAAAAACACTGAAGTACTATAAAGCATCCTCTTGTATAACAATGCAATAAAATTAGAAATCATTAATAGGAAGACTAAGGGAAAAAATCAAATATGTGGAAACTGACTAATTCACTGCTCAAAAACTACTGGGTAATAGAAAAAATAAAGTATGAGATGAAAAAATCATAGAAACAAGTGAGAAAGAAACACAACTTATGAAATACATTGGGATACAACAAAAGGAGTCAACAAAGGTAACTTTTAAACAAAAAAGTTACACACCAAAAAAGGAGAATGAAAATAAACACTTTAACTCACCAATGCCAAAAATTAGAAAAAGAAAATGAAAGAAACCTATAGTATCGAGAAGTAAGGAAATAAAAAAGATCAAACCAGAAATAAATCAAACTGAAAACAAATTAAAAAAATAAAAATAAATACAGAAAAACCACTGTGTTAGATT